>NC_092710.1:359878042-360178042 GCF_047496885.1 Scyliorhinus torazame | reverse complement strand
TAACCCTCACCAGACCCGCGAGGGACACTGTACTGGGAGTGGAGGATACAGAGAGTGTGAGGCCTGCAGCCCGGGGCCGTAACCCTAACCAGACCCACGAGGGACACTGTACTCGGAGTGGAGGATACAGAGAGTGTGAGTCCGGGAGCCCAGGGCCTTAACCCTAACCAGACCCACGAGGGACACTGTACTGGGAGTGGAGGATACAGGGAGTGTGAGGCCCAGGGCCCGGGGCCCTAACCCTAACCAGACCCGCGAGGGACACTGTACTGGGAGTGGAGGACACAGAGAGTGTGAGGCCCAGTGCCCGGGGCCCTAACCCTAACCAGGCCCGCGAGGGACACTGTACTGTGTGTGGAGGATACAGAGAGTGTGAGGCCTAGTGCCCGGGGCCCTAACCCTAACCAGACCCGCGAGGGACACTGTACTGGGTGTGGAGGATACAGAGAGTGTGAGGCCTGGAGCCCGGGGCCCTAACCCTAACCAGACCCGCGAGGGACACTGTACTGGGTGTGGAGGATACAGACAGTGTGAGGCCCGGAGCCCGGGGCCCTAACCAGACCTGCGAGGGACACTGTACTGGGAGCGGAGGATACAGACAGTGTGAGGCCCGGGACCCTAACCCTAACCAGACCCGCGAGGGACACAGTACTGGGAGCGGAGGATACAGAGAGTGTGAGGCCCAGTGCCCGGGGCCCTAACCCTAACCAGACCCGCGAGGGACACAGTACTGGGAGCGGAGGATACAGAGAGTGTGAGGCCCAGTGCCCGGGGCCCTAACCCTAACCAGACCCGCGAGGGACACTGTACTGGGTGTGGAGGATACAGAGATTATGAGGCCCGGGACCCTAACCCTAACCAGACCTGTGGCCATTGAAAGAAAATGTGCAGGATTGGCGTCACAGGATAGCGGGAAGCTGATTGGTTGGTGAGTAACTGATATTCAAGACTGTAGGTAAATATCTGAAGCTAAAATAAACATATTAATTTTGGGGAAAAGTATGACTTCTGGATTTAGAACAGAGAACTTAGAACAGTACAGCACAGTACAGGCCCTTCGGCCCACGATGTTGTGCCGACAACTTATCCTAATTTAAGATTGTGAGAAACACCGCTCACTTGATAATAATAACCTAATCTACACCCCTTCAATTTACTGCTGTCCACGTGTCTGTCCAAGAGTCGCTTAAATGTCCCGAATGACTCTGACTCCACCACCTCCGCTGGCAGTGCATTCCACACACCCACCACTCTCTGTGTAAAGAACCTCTGACATCTGCCCTATACCTTCCGCCAATCACCTTAAAATTATGTCCCCTCGTGACAGCCGTTTCCACCCTGGGGAAAAGTCTCTGGCTATCCACTCTATCCATGCCTCTCATCACCTTGTACACCTCTATCCAGTCACCTCTCTGCCTTCTTCGCTCCAGTGAGAAAAGCCCTAGCTCCCTCAACCTTTCTTCATAAGACCTGCCCTCCAGTCCAGGCAGCATCCTGGTAAATCTCCTCTGTACCCTCTCCAAAGCATCCACACCCTTCCTATAATGAGGCAACCAGAACTGGACACAATATTCCAAGTGTGGTCTAACTAGAGTTTTATAAAGCTGCAGCAAAACCTCGTGGCTCCTAAACTCAATCCCCCTGTTAATGAAAGCCACACACCGTACACCTTCTTAACAACCCTATCAACCTGAGTGGCAACTTTCAGGGATCTATGTACGTGGACCCCAAGATCCCTCTGCTCATCCACACTTCCAAGAATCCTGGGCGTCATTCTCTGACCCCCCGCCGGGTCGGAGAATGGCCGTTGGCCGCCGTAAATCCCGCCCCCGCCGAAGTCTCCGGTACCGGAGATTGGGCGGGGGCGGGAATCGGGCCGCACCGGTTGGCGGGACCCCCCGCTCAATTCTCCGGCCCGGATGGGCCGAAGTCCCGCCCAGAAATTCCCTGTCCCGCCGGCATAAATCAAAGCTGGTATTTACCGGCGGGACCAGGCGGCGTGGGCGGGCTCCGGGGTCCTGGGGGGCTGCGGGGCGATCTGGCCCTGGGGGGAGCCCCCACGGTGGCCTGGCCCGCGATCGGGGCCCACCGATCCGCGGGCGGGCCTGTGCCGTGGGGGCACACTTTCCCTTCCGCCTCCGCAACGGCCTCCACCATGGCAGAGGCGGAAGAGACTCTCCCCACTGCGCATGCGCGGGAAACTGTCGACGGCCGCTGACGCTCCCGCGCATGCGCCGCATTTCCGCACCAGCTGGCGGGGCACCAAACGCCATTTCCGCCACCTGCGGGGCGGAAATCCCTCCGGCGCCGGCCTAGCCCCTCAATGTTGGGGCTCGGCCCCCAAAGATGCGGAGCATTCCGCACCTTTGGGCCGGCGCGATGCCCGTCTGATTGGCGCCGCTTTTGGCGCCAGTCGGCGGACATCGCGCCGTTGGGGGAGAATTTCGCCCCTTGTCTTTTATCCTGTATTCAGCATTCAAATTCGACCTTCCAAAATGAATCACTTCACATTTATCAAGGTTGAACTCCATCTGCCACTTCTCAGCCCAGCTTTGCATCCTGTCAATGTCCTGTTGTAACCTGAAACAACCCTCACCACTATCTACAACTCCCCCAACCTTCGTATCATCGGCAAACTTACTAACCCACCCTTCCACTTCCTCATCCAAGTTATTTATAAAAACCACAAAGAGCAGAGGGCCCAGAACAGATCCTTGCGGGACACCACTGGTCACCGACCTCTAGGTGGAATACTTTCCATCCACCACCACTCGCTGTCTTCTTTCGGCCAGCCAATTCTGTATCCAGACAGCCAAATTTCCCTGGATCCCATGAGGGAGGGGTGCGTGGAAACCATTGGCAGTTACAGATGTATAAATGCAGCTGGCCACGAGTACCGGGAGAAGGAGGGAGTGGTGAGTTACTGGCACTGTGGACATATTGTTGGAAATAAAGTTACTTGTTGTCTCCCCTGTGGTTGTCCCCCTCTCGAACAGATATACCCCTTTGGATACTGTCGGGGGGGATAGCCTATCAGGGGAAAACAGCAGCAGCCAGAGCAGTGGCACCACGGCTGGCTCTGATGTTCAGAAGGGAGGGTCAAAGCGCAGAAGAGTAATAGTAATAGGGGACTCTATAGTCAGGGGCACAGATAGGCGCTTCTGTGGATGTGAAAGAGACTCCTGGATGGTATGTTGCCTCCCTGGTGCCAGGGTCCAGGATGTCTCCGAACGGGTAGAGGGCATCCTGAAGGGGGAGGGCAAACAGGCAGAGGTCGTTGTACATATTGGTACTAACGACATAGGCATGAAGGGGCATGAGGTCCTGCAGCAGGAGTTCAGGGAGCTAGGCAGAAAGTTAAAAGACAGGACCTCGAGGGTTGTAATCTCGGGATTACTCCCTGTGCCACGTGCCAGTGAGGCTAGAAATAGGAAGATAGAGCAGCTAAACACGTGGCTAAACAGCTGGTGTAGGACGGAGTGTTTCCATTATCTGGACCACTGGGAGCTCTTCCTGGGCAGGTGTGACCTGTATAAGAAGGACGGGTTGCATCTAAACCAGAGAGGCATAAATATCCTGGCCGCGAGGTTTGCTAGTGTCACACGGGAGGGTTTAAACTAGTATGGCAGGGGGGTGGGCACGGGAGCAATAGGTCAGAAGGTGAGAGCATTGAGGGAGAACTAGGGAATAGGGACAGTGTGGCTCTGAGGCAGAGCAGACAGGGAGAAGTTGCTGAACACAGCGGGTCTGGTGGCCTGAAGTGCATATGTTTTAATGCAAGAAGTATTATGGGTAAGGCAGATGAACTTAGAGCTTGGATTAGTACTTGGAACTATGACGTTGTTGCCATTACAGAGACCTGGTTGAGGGAAGGGCAGGATTGGCAGCTAAACGTTCCAGGATTTAGATGTTTCAGGCGGGATAGAGGGGGATGTAAAAGGGGTGGCGGAGTTGCGCTACTTGTTCGGGAGAATATCACAGCTGTACTGCGGGAGGACACCTCAGAGGGCAGTGAGGCTATATGGGTAGAGATCAGGAATAAGAAGGGTGCAGTCACAATGTTGGGGGTTTACTACAGGCCTCCCAACAGCCAGCGGGAGATAGAGGAGCAGATAGGTAGACAGATTTTGGAAAAGAGTAAAAACAACAGGGTTGTGGTGATGGGAGACTTCAACTTCCCCAATATTGACTGGGACTCACTTAGTGCCAGGGGCTTAGACGGGGCGGAGTTTGTAAGGAGCATCCAGGAGGGCTTCTTAAAACAATATGTAGACAGTCCAACTAGGGAAGCGGCAGTACTGGACCTGGTATTGGGGAATGAGCCCGGCCAGGTGGTAGATGTTTCAGTAGGGGAACATTTCGGTAACAGTGACCACAATTCAGTAATTACGGGCAGCACGGTAGCACAAGTGATTAGCACTGTGGCTTCACAGCGCCAGGGTCCCAGGTTCGATTCCCCGCTGGGTCACTGTCTGTGCGGAGTTTGCACGTTCTCCCCGTGTCCGCGTGGGTTTCCTCCGGGTGCTCCGGTTTCCTCCCACAGTCCAAAGACGTGCAGGTTAGGTGGATTGGCCATGCTAAATTACCCGTAGTGTCCATAAGGGTTGGGAGGGGTTATTGGGTTGCGGGGATAAGGTGGAAGTGAGGGATTAATGTGGGTCGGTGCAGACTCGATGGGCCGAATGGCCTCCTTCTGCACTGTATGTTCTATGTAATCTATGTAAAAAAGTAAGTTTTAAAGTACTGGTGGACAAGGATAAGAGTGGTCCTAGGATGAATGTGCTAAATTGGGGGAAGGCTAATTATAACAATATTAGGCGGGAACTGAAGAACCTAGATTGGGGGCGGATGTTTGGGGGCAAATCAACATCTGACATGTGGGAGGCTTTCAAGTGGCAGTTGAAAGGAATTCAGGACCGGCATGTTCCTGTGAGGAAGAAGGATAAATACGGCAATTTTCGGGAACCTTGGATGACGAGAGATATTGTAGGCCTCGTCAAAAAGAAAAAGGAGGCATTTGTCAGGGCTAAAAGGCTGGGAACAGACGAAGCCTGCGTGGAATATAAGGAAAGTAGGAAGGAGCTTAAGCAAGGAGTCAGGAGGGCTAGAAGGGATCACGAAAAGTCATTGGCAAATAGGGTTAAGGAAAATCCCAAGGCTTTTTACACGTACATAAAAAGCAAGAGGGTAGCCAGGGAAAGGGTTGGCCCACTGAAGGATAGGCAAGGGAATCTATGTGTGGAGCCAGAGGAAATGGGTGAGGTACTAAATGAATACTTTGCATCAGTATTCACCAAAGAGAAGGAATTGGTAGATGTTGAGTCTGGAGAAGGGGGTGTAGATAGCCTGGGTCACATTGAGATCCAAAAAGACGAGGTGTTGGGTGTCTTAAAGGTGTTGGGTAGATAAGTCCCCAGGGCCTGATGGGATCTACCCCAGAATACTGAAGGAGGCTGGAGAGGAAATTGCTGAAGCCTTGACAGAAATCTTTGGATCCTCGCTGTCTTCAGGGGATGTCCCGGAGGACTGGAGAATAGCCAATGTTGTTTGTCTGTTTAAGAAGGGTAGCAAGGATAATCCCGGGAACTACAGGCCGGTGAGCCTTACTTCAGTGGTAGGGAAATTACTGGAGAGAATTCTTCGAGACAGGATCTACTCCCATTTGGAAGCAAATGGACGTATTAGTGAGAGGCAGCATGGTTTTATGAAGGGGAGGTCGTGTCTCACTAGAGTTTTTTGAGGTCACAAAGATGATTAATGCAGGTAGGGTTGTCTATATGGACTTCAGTAAGGCCTTTGACAAGGTCCCTCATGGTAGACTAGTACAAAAGGTGAAGTCACACGGGATCAGGGGTGAGCTGGCAAGGTGGATACAGAACTGGCTAGGTCATAGAAGGCAGAGAGTAGCAATGGAAGGATGCTTTTCTAATTGGAGGGCTGTGACCAGTGGTGTTAGAACATAGAACATAGAACATAGAACAATACAGCGCAGTACAGGCCCTTCGGCCTACGATGTTGCACCGAAACAAAAGCCATCTAACCTACACTATACCATTATCATCCATATGTTTATCCAATAAACTTTTAAATGCCCTTAATGTTGGCGAGTTCACTACTGTAGCAGGTAGGGCATTCCACGGCCTCACTACTCTTTGCGTAAAGAACCTACCCCTGACCTCTGTCCTATATCTATTACCCCTCAGTTTAAGGCTATGTCCCCTCGTGCTAGCCATTTCCATCCGCGGGAGAAGGCTCTCACTGTCCACCCTATCTAACCCTCTGATAATTTTGTATGCCTCTATTAAGTCTCCTCTTAACCTTCTTCTCTCTAACGAAAACAACCTCAAGTCCATCAGCCTTTCCTCATAAGAGTTTCCCTCCATACCAGGCAACATCCTGGTAAATCTCCTCTGCACCCGTTCCAAAGCCTCCACGTCCTTCCTATAATGCGGTGACCAGAACTGTACGCAATACTCCAAATGCGGCCGTACCAGAGTTCTGTACAGCTGCAACATGACCTCCTGACTCCGGAACTCAATCCCTCTACCAATAAAGGCCAACACTCCATAGGCCTTCTTCACCACCCTATCAACCTGGGTGGCAACTTTCAGGGATCTATGTACATGGACACCTAGATCCCTCTGCTCATCCACACTTTCAAGAACTTTTCCATTAGCCACATATTCCACATTCCTGTTTTTCCTTCCAAAGTGAATCACCTCACACTTCTCTACATTAAACTCCATTTGCCACCTCTCAGCCCAGCACTGCAGCTTATCTATATCCCTCTGTAACCTGCTACTTCCTTCCTCACTATCGACAACACCACCGACTTTAGTATCGTCTGCAAATTTACTCACCCACCCTTCTGCGCCTTCCTCTAGGTCATTGATAAAAATGACAAACAGCAACGGCCCCAGAACAGATCCTTGTGGTACTCCACTTGTGACAGAACTCCATTCTGAACATTTCCCATCAACCACCACCCTCTGTCTTCTTTCAGCTAGCCAATTTCTGATCCACATCTCTAAATCACCCTCAATCCCCAGCCTCCGTATTTTCTGCAATAGCCTACCGTGGGGAACCTTATCAAACGCTTTGCTGAAATCCATATACACCACATCAACTGCTCTACCCTCGTCTACCTGTTCAGTCACCTTCTCAAAGAACTCGATAAGGTTTGTGAGGCATGACCTACCCTTCACAAAGCCATGCTGACTATCCCTGATCATATTATTCCTATCTAGATGATTATAAATCTTGTCTCTTATAATGCCCTCCAAGACTTTACCCACTACAGACGTGAGGCTCACCGGTCTATAGTTGCCGGGGTTGTCTCTGCTCCCCTTTTTGAACAAAGGGACCACATTTGCTATCCTCCAGTCCTCTGGCACTATTCCTGTATCCAATGATGACATAAAAATCAAAGCCAATGGTCCAGCAATCTCTTCCCTGGCCTCCCAGAGAATCCTAGGATAAATCCCATCAGGCCCCGGGGACTTATCTATTTTCAGCCTGTCCAGAATTGCCAACACCTCTTCCCTACTTACCTCAATGCCATCTAATCTATTTACCTGGAGCTCAGCATTCTCCTCCACAACATTATCTTTTTCCTGAGTGAATACTGACGAAAAATATTCATTTAGTATCTCGCCTATCTCTTCAGACTCTACACACAACTTCCCATCCCTGTCCTTGACTGGTCCTACTCTGTCCCTAGTCATTCGCTTATTCCTGACATACCTATAGAAAGCTTTTGGGTTTTCCTTGATCCTTCCTGCCAAATATCCACTCAATATTCCACAGGGATCAGTGCTGGGACCTTTGCTCTTTGTAGTATATATAAATGATTTGGAGGAAAATGTAACTGGTCTGATTAGTAAGTTTGCAGACGACACAAAGGTTGGTGGAATTGCGGATAGCGATGAGGACTGTCTGAGGATACAGCAGGATTTAGATTGTTTGGAGACTTGGGCGGAGAGATGGCAGATGGAGTTTAATCCGGACAAATGTGAGGTAATGCATTTTGGAAGGTCTAATGCAGGTAGGGAATATACAGTGAATGGTAGAACGCTCAAGAGTATTGAAAGTCAGAGAGATCTAGGAGTACAGGTCCACAGGTCACTGAAAGGGGCAACACAGGTGGAGAAGGTAGTCAAGAAGGCATACGGCATGCTTGCCTTCATTGGCCGGGGCATTGAGTATAAGAATTGGCAAGTCACGTTGCAGCTGTATAGAACCTTAGTTAGGCCACACTTGGAGTATAGCGTTCAATTCTGGTCGCCACACTACCAGAAGGATGTGGAGGCTTTAGAGAGGGTGCAGAAGAGATTTACCAGAATGTTGCCTGGTATGGAGGGCATTAGCTATGAGGAGCGGTTGAATAAACTCGGTTTGTTCTCACTGGAACGAAGGAGGTTGAGGGGCGACCTGATAGAGGTATACAAAATTATGAGGGGCATAGACAGAGTGGATAGTCAGAGGCTTTTCCCCGGGGTAGAGGGGTCAATTACTAGGGGGCATAGGTTTCAGCTGAGAGGGGCAAGGTTTAGAGTAGATGTACGAGGCAAGTTTTTTACGCAGAGGGTAGTGGGTGCCTGGAACTCGCTGCCGGAGGAGGCGGTGGAAGCAGGGACGATAGTGACATTTATGGGGCATCTTGACAAATACATAAATAGGATGGGAATAGAGGGATACGGACCCAGGAAGTGTAGAAGATTGTAGTTTAGTCGGGCAGCATGGTCGGCACGGGCTTGGAGGGCCGAAGGGCCTGTTCCTGTGCTGTACATTTCTTTGTTCTTTGTTCTTTTGACTACAAAGGATTGCTGGATTCTTCGTGGTCTACTTTCCGTCAGGTAAAACTCTACGACTCCATCACTCTACGTTTGACTGACCTTTTCGAAGATCCTCCTTGACTACAATAATCTCCAAATGGACATTAGAGAGGGAGGGGCGATCTCCAGGGGAGGGGCCCTGTCTCCAGGGGAGGGGCCCAGTCTCTGGGGGAGGGGCATCTGTCTCCAGGGGAGCAGTCCCGTCTCCAGGGGAGGAGTCCGGTCTCCAGGGTAGCGGTCTGTCTCAAGGGGAGAGGCCCAGTCTCTGGGGCATGGGAACCTGTCTCCAGAGGATGAGTCCCGTCTCCGGGGGAGGAGTCCAGTCTCCAGGGGATCGGTCTGTCTCCAGGGGAGGGGCCCAGTCTCTGCGGCAGGGGAACCTGTTTCCAGGGAAGGAGTCCCGTCTCCGGGGAGGGGCACCTGGCTCCGGGGGAGGAGTCCGGTCTCCAGGGGAGGGGACTGTCTCTAGGGGAGGGTCCAGGTCTCTGGGGGAGGGGAACCTGTCTCCAGGGGAGGAGTCCGGTCTCCAGGGGAGTGGTCCAGTCTCTGGAGGAGGGGCACCTGTCCCCAGGGGAGGCGTCTGTCTCCAGGGGAAGGGTCTGTCTCTGGGGGAGGGGCCCAGTCTCTGGGGGAGGGGCCCAGTCTCTGGGGGAGGGGCCCAGTCTCTGGGGGAGGGGCGCAGTCTCTGGGGGAGGGGCGTCTGTCTCCAGGAGAGGAGTCTGGTCTCCAGGGGAGGAGTCTGTCTCCAGGGGAGGGGCCCAGTTTCTGGGGGAGGTCACCTGTCTCCAGGGGAGGGGTCTGGTCTCCAGGGGAGGAGTTTGTCTCCAGGGGAGGGGCCCAGTCAGTGATGGAGGGCCACCTGTCTCTGGGGGAGGAGTCCAGTCTCCAGGGGTGGGGTCTGTCTGCAGGGGAGGAGCCCAGTCACTGGGGGAGGGCACCTACCTCCGGTAGAGGGGTCTGGTCTCCAGGGGCGGGGTCTGTCTCCAGGAGAGGGGCCCGGTCTCCAGGATAGGAGTCCGGTCTCCAGGGGAGGGGTCTGTCTCCAGGGGAGGGGCCCAGTCTCTGGGGGAGGGTACCTGTCACTAGGGGTGGGGTCTGTCTCGAGGGGAGGGGTCCGTCTCCAGGGGAGGGGTCCGTCTCCAGGGGAGGGGTCCGTCTCCAGGGAAGGGTCCCAGTCTCTGGGGGAGGGGCACCTGTCTCCGGGGGAGGAGTCCGGTCTCCAGGGGAGGGGTCTGTCTCCAGGGGAGGGGTCCGTCTCCAGGGGAGGGGTCCGTCTCCAGGGGAGGGTCCCAGTCTCTGGGGGAGGGGCACCTGTCTCTGGGGGAGGAGTCCGGTCTCCAAGGGAGGGGTCTGTCTCCAGGGGAGGGGTCTGTCTACAGAGGAGGGGCCCAGTCTCAAGGGGAGAGGACCCTGTCTCCGGGGGAGGAGTCCGCATCCAGGGGAGGGGTCTGTCCCCAGGGGAGGGGCCCAGTCTCTGGGGGATGGGAACCTGTCTGCAGGGGGAGGGGTCCAGTCTGCAGGGGAGGGGTCTGTCACCAAGGGAGGAGTCCTGTCCCCAGGGGAGGAGCCCAGTCTCTCGGGGTGGGGCACCTGTCTCCAGGGGAAGGAGTCCAGTCTCCAGGGGTGGGGTCTGTCTCCAGGGGAGGGGCCCAGTCTCTGGGGGAGGGGCACCTGTCTCTGGGGGAGGAGTATGGTTTCCAGGGGCAGGGTCTGTCTCCAGGAGAAGGGCTCAGTCTCTGGGGGAGGGGAATCTGTCTGGGGGGAGGAGTCTGGTCTCCAGGGGAGGGGTCAGACTCCAGGGGAGGGGCCCAGTCTCTGGGGGAGGGGAGACTGTCTCTGGGGGAGGGGCGACTGTCTCCAGGGGAGGAGTCCTGTCTCCAGGGGCGGGGTCTGTCTCCAAGGGAGGAGTCGTGTCCCCAGGAGAGGGGCCTGTCTCTGGGGCAGGGGTCTGTCTCCAGGGGAGAGGTCTGTCTCCAGGGGAGGGGCCTGTCTCCAGGGGAGGGGCCTCTCTCCAGGGGAGGGTTCTGTCTCCAGGGGAGGGGCCCGCTTTCCAGGGAAGGGGCCCGCTCTTCAGGGGAGGGGCCCGGTCTTCAGGGGAGGGGCCCGCTTTCCAGGGAAGGGGCCCGCTCTTCAGGGGAGGGGCCCGGTCTTCAGGGGTGGGGCCCGTTCTCCAGTGGAAGCCACCTATCTCCAGGGGAGGGGTACAGTCTCCAGGGGAGTGGCCTGTTTAGAACATAGATAGAACATAGAACAATACAGCGCAGTACAGGCCCTTCGGCCCACGATGTTGCACCGAAACAAAAGCCATCTAACCTACACTATGCCATTATCATCCATATGTTTATCCAATAAACTTTTAAATGCCCTCAATGTTGGCGAGTTCACTACTGTAGCAGGTAGGGCATTCCACGGCCTCACTACTCTTTGCGTAAAGAACCTACCTCTGACCTCTGTCCTATATCTATTACCCCTCAGTTTAAAGCTATGTCCCCTCGTGCCAGCCATTTCCATCCGCGAGAGAAGGCTCTCACTGTCCACCCTATCCAACCCCCTGATCATTTTGTATGCCTCTATAAAGTCTCCTCTTAACCTTCTTCTCTCCAACGAAAACAACCTCAAGTCCATCAGCCTTTCCTCATAAGATTTTCCCTCCATACCAGGCAACATCCTGGTAAATCTCCTCTGCACCCACTCCAAAGCTCCACGTCCTTCCTATAATGCGGTGACCAGAACTGTACGCAATACTCCAAATGCAGCCGTACCAGAGTTCTGTACAGCTGCAACATGACCTCCCGACTCCGGAACTCAACCCCTCTACCAATAAAGGCCAACACTCCATAGGCCTTCTTCACAACCCTATCAACCTGGGTGGCAACTTTCAGGGATCTATGTTCATGGACACCTAGATCCCTCTGCTCATCCACACTTTCAAGAACTTTATCATTAGCCAAATATTCCGCATTCCTGTTATTCCTTCCAAAGTGAATCACCTCACACTTCTCTATATTAAACTCCATTTGCCACCTCTCAGCCCAGCTCTGCAGCTTATCTATATCCCTCTGTAACCTGCTACATCCTTCCACACTATCAACAACACCACCGACTTTAGTATCGTCTGCAAATTTACTCACCCACCCTTCTGCGCCTTCCTCTAGGTCATTGATAAAAATGACAAACAGCAACGGCCCCAGAACAGATCCTTGTGGTACTCCACTTGTGACTGTACTCCATTCTGAACATTTCCCATCAACCACCACCCTCTGTCTTCTTTCAGCTAGCCAATTTCTGATCCACATCTCTAAATCACCCTCAATCCCCAGCCTCCGTATTTTTTGCAATAGCCTACCGTGGGGAACCTTATCAAACGATCCGAGACAACACGTACCCTTGCACCTGGGAGGCAACATACCAAACGTGAGTCTCTCACGCTCCCACAAAATCTCCTATCTGTGCCCCTGACTATAGAGTCCCCAATTACTAATGCTCTGCTCCTCTCCCCCCTTCCCTTCTGAGCAACAGGGACAGACTCCGTGCCAGAGGCCCGTACCCCATGGCTTACCCCTGGTAAGTCCCCCCCCCACAAGTATCCAAAGCGGTATACTTGTTTCTCAGGGGAACGACCGCAGGGGATCCCTGCACTGACTGCTTTTTCCCAGTCCCTCTTACAGTTACCCACCTATCTCCAATCTTTGGTGTAACTAATTCCCTGAAGCTGCTATCTATGACCCCTTCTGCCTCCCGAATGATCCGAAGTTCTTCCAACTCCAGCTCCAGTTCCCTAACTCGGTCTTGGAGGAGCTGGAGATGGCAGCACTTCCTGCAGGTAAAATCAGCAGGGACACTAACTGCATCCCTCACCTCAAACATCCTGCAGGAGGAACATTGTACTCCCTTCCCTGCCATTCCTCTTACTTTCTACCAAGATCTGGCTAACAACTAAATTAAATTTTTTATAAAAAATAATAATAATATAATAAAATATGGTACTTACCTCAGACCAATGGGTTTTATTATTAGGTTAGAGGAGGAGGGCGGGTGGGAGACACTACACGTGTAGTGTCTCGGGTTTCCTCTCCACCAGAATTTATTGGTGAGGGTCTTCCCAGACGTCCGCGGGTCGACTTCCTGTTCCCGCCTAAAACACTAATTTAAAAAAAAGAAAAATTCTCAGCTCCTGCTGAAATTGACTAACCAGCCAGCTCCACTCCCGCCGAAATCGACTGGCCTGCCCCTGCAAAGACAAGTGCTTTTAAAGGACAGACTTACCTCCCAGCAACCACTTCCGCACTGCTCCCGCTGAAACTGACTCACCAGCTGTTTCTGAAGCAAGGGCTGTTGTCCAGGGGAGGGGCCTGTCTCTGGGGGAGGGGCCCAGTCTCCATGGGCGGGGCCTGTCTCTGTGGGAAGGGCTGGTGTACAGGGGAGGGGCCTGTCTCTGGGGAGGGGCTGTTGTCCAGAGGAGGTGCCTGTCTCTGGGGAAGGGGCTGTTGTCCAGAGGAGGAGCCTGTCTCTGGGGGAGGGGCCCAGTCTCCATGGGCGGGGCCTGTCTCTGTGGGAAGGGCTGTTGTCCAGAGGAGGAGCCTGTCTCTGGGGGAGGGGCCCAGTCTCCATGGGCGGGGCCTGTCTCTGTGGGAAGGGCTGGTGTACAGGGGAGGGGCCTGTCTCTGGGGGAGGGGCTGTTGTCCAGGGGAGGGGCTGGTCTAACGGGGGTGGAGGTGAACCCTGACACTTTGGACTCTAACCTGAGGTTCTCTTCTCTTGCAGACCTGGACGAGCCTGTTCTGACCGTTCACCAGAGCGTCAGTGATGTGCGAGGGGAGAATTACTACCGCGAGCGGACAGTCTTCCTGCGCTGCACCGTCAACTCCAACCCACCCGCACATTTCAGCTGGAAACGTGGCTCACAGATGGTCATCCAGAAACAGGACGACGGCGTCGATATCTACGAACCGCTTTACACACAGGTCAGATTCACCAGCACTGCAGCACTCCCTCAGTACTGACCCTCTGACAGTGCGGCACTCCCTCAGTACTGACCCTCTGACAGTGCAGCACTCCCTCAGTACTGACCCTCTGACAGTGCAGCACTCCCTCAGTACTGACCCTCTGACAGTGCAGCACTCCCTCAGTACTGACCCTCTGACAGTGCGGCACTCCCTCAGTACTGACCCTCTGACAGTGCGGCACTCCCTCAGTACTGACCCTCTGACAGTGCGGCACTCCCTCAGTACTGACCCTCTGACAGTGCGGCACTCCCTCAGTACTGACCCTCTGACAGTGCGGCACTTCCTCAGTACTGACCCTCTGACAGTGCTGCACTCCCTCAGTACTGACCCTCTGACAGTGCGGTGCTCCCTCAGTACTGACCCTCTGATAGTGCAGCACTCCCTCAGTACTGACCCTCTGACAGTGCAGCACTCCCTCAGTACTGACCTTCTGACAGTGCGGCACTCCCTCAGTACTGACCCTCTGACAGTGCAGCACTCCCTCAGTACTGACCCTCTGACAGTGCAGCACTCCCTCAGTACTGACCTTCTGACAGTGCGGCACTCCCTCAGTACTGACCCTCTGACAGTGCAGCACTCCCTCAGTACTGACCCTCTGACTGTGCGGCACTCCCTCAGTACTGACCCTCTGACAGTGCGGCACTCCCTCAGTACTGACCCTCTGACAGTGCGGCACTCCCTCAGTACTGACCCTCTGACAGTGCAGCTCTCCCTCAGTACTGACCCTCTGACAGTGCAGCACTCCCTCAGTACTGACCCTCTGACAGAGCAGCACTCCCTCAGTACTGACCCTCTGACAGTGCAGCTCTCCCTCAGTACTGACCCTCTGACAGTGCAGCACTCCCTCAGTACTGACCCTCTGACAGTGCGGCACTCCCTCAGTACTGACCCTTTGACAGTGCAGCACTCACTCAGTCCTGACCCTCTGACAGTGCAGCACTCCCTCAGTACTGACCCTCTGACAGTGCGGCACTCCCTCAGTACTGACCCTCTGACAGTGCAGCACTCCCTCAGTACTGACCCTCTGACAGTGCGGCATTCCCTCAGTACTGACCCTCTGACAGTGCAGCACTCCCTCAGCACTGACCCTCTGACAGTGCGGCACTCCCTCAGTACTGACCCTCTGACAGTGCAGCACTCCCTCAGTACTGACCCTCTGACAGTGCAGCACTCCCTCAGTCCTGACCCTCTGACAGTGCGGCACTCCCTCAGTACTGACCCTCTGACAGTGCGGCGCTCCCTCAGTACTGACCCTCTGACAGTGCAGCACTCCCTCAGTACTGACCCTCTGACAGTGCGGCGCTCCCTCAGTACTGTCCCTCTGACAGTGCGGCACTCCCTCAGTACTGACCCTCTGACAGTGCGGCACTCCCTCAGTACTGACCCTCTGACAGTGCGGCACTCCCTCAGTACTGACCCTCTGACAGTGCGGCACTCCCTCAGTACTGACCCTCTGATAGTGCGGCACTCCCTCAGTACTGACCCTCTGACAGTGCGGCGCTCCCTCAGTACTGACCCTCTGACAGTGCAGCACTCCCTCAGTACTGACCCTCTGACAGTGCAGTACTCCCTCAGCACTGACCCTCTGACAGTGCAGCACTCCCTCAGTACTGACCACCTGACAGTGCAGCACTCCCTCAGTACTGACCCTCTGACAGTGCGGCACCCCCTCAGTACTGACCCTCCGACAGTGCGGCACTCCCTCAGTACTGACTCTGACAGTGCGGCACTCCCTCAGTACTGACCCTCTGACAGTGCGGCACTCCCTCAGTACTGACTCTCTGACAGTGCGGCACTCCCTCAGTACTGACCCTCTGACAGTGCGGCACTCCCTCAGTACTGACCCCCCGACAGTGCAGCTCTCCCTCAGTACTGACCCTCTGACAGTGCGGCACTCCCTCAGTACTGACCCTCTGACAGTGCAGCACTCCCTCAGTACTGACCCTCTGACAGTGCAGCACTCCCTCAGTACTGACCCTCTGACAATGCAGCACTCCCTCTGTACTGACCCTCTGACAGTGCGGCACTCCCTCAGTACTGACCCTCTAACAGTGCAGCACTCCCTCAGTACTGACCCTCTGTCAGTGCTGCACTCTCTCAGTACTGACCCTCTGACAGTGCGGCACTCCCTCAGTACTGACCCTCTGACAGTGCAGCATTCCCTCAGTGCTGACCCTCTGACAGTGCAGCACTCCCTCAGTACTGACCCTCTGAAAGTGCGGCACTCCCTCAGTACTGACCCTCTGACAGTGCAGCACTCCCTCAGTACTAACCCTCTGAAAGTGCGGCACTCTCTCAGTTGTGACCCTCTGACAGTGCGGCACTCACAGTACTGACCCTCTGACAGTGCAGCATTCCCTCAGTGCTGACCCTCTGACAGTACGGCACTCCCTCAGTACTGACCCTCTGACAGTGCGGCACTCCCTCAGTACTGACCCTCTGACAGTGCTGCACTCCCTCAGTACTGACCCTCTGACAGTGCAGCACTCCCTCAGTACTGACCCTCTGACAGTGCGGCGCTCCCTCAGTACTGATCCTCTGACAGTGCGGCACACCCTCAGCACTGACCCTCTGACAGTGCTGCACTCCCTCAGTACTGACCCTCTGACAGTGCAACACTCTCTCAGTACTGACCCTCTGACAGTGCGGCGCTCCCTCAGTACTGACCCTCTGACAGTGCGTCACTCCCTCAGTACTGACCCTCTGACAGTGCGGCACTCCCTCAGTACTGACCCTCTGACAGTGCGGCGCTCCCTTAGTACTGACCCTCTGACAGTGCGGCACTCCCTCAGTACTGACCCTCTGACAGTGCGGCGCTCCCTCAGTACTGACCCTCTGACAGTGCGGCATTCCCTCAGTGGAGAAGGTAGTCAAGAAGGCATACGGCATGCTTGCATTCATTGGCCGGGGCATTGAGTATAAGAATTGGCAAGTCATGTTGCAGCTGTATAGAACATAGAACATAGAACATTACAGCGCAGTACAGCCCCTTCGACTCTCGATGTTGCGCCGACCTGTGAAACCACTCTAAAGCCCATCGACACTATTCCCTTATCGTCCATATGTCTATCCAATGACCATTTGAATATCCTTAGTGTTGGCGAGTCCGCTACTGTTGCAGGCAGGGCATTCCACGCCCTTACTACTCTCTGAGTAAAGAACCTACCTCTGACATCTGTCTTATATCTATCTCCCCTCAATTTAAAGCTATGTCCCCTCGTGCTAGACATCACCATCTGAGGAAAAAGGCTCTCACTGTCCACCCTATCCAATCCTCTGATCATCTTGTATGCCTCAATTAAGTCACCTCTTAACTTTTTCTTCTCTCTAACGAAAATAGCCTCAAGTCCATCAGCCTTTCCTCATAAGATCTTCCCACCATACCAGGCAACATTCTGGTAAATCTCCTCTGCACCCTTTACAATGCTTCCACATCCTTCCTATAATGCGGCGACCAGAATTGCACGCAATACTCCAAATGCGGCCGCACCAGAGTTTTGTACAGCTGCAACATGACCTCATGGCTCCGAAACTCAATCCCTCTACCAATAAAAGCTAACACACCGTACGCCTTCTTAACAACCCTCTCAACCTGGGTGGCAACTTTCAGGGATCTACGTACATGGACACCGAGATCTCTCTGCTCATCCACACTGCCAAGAATCTTACCATTAGCCCAGTACTCTGTCTTCCTGTTATTCCTTCCAAAATGAATCACCTCACACTTTTCTGCATTAAACTCCATTTGCCACCTCTCAGCCCAGCGCTGCAGCTTATCTATGTCCCTCGGTAACTTGTAACATCCTTCCGCACTGTCCACAACTCCACCGACTTTAGTGTCATCTGCAAATTTACTCACCCACCCTTCTACGCCCTCCTCCAGGTCATTTATAAAAATGACAAACAGCAGTGGCCCCAAAACAGATCCTTGTGGTACACCACTAGTAACTGGACTCCAGTCTGAACACTTCCCATCAACCACCACTCTTTGTCTTCTTCCAGCTAGCCAATTTCTGATCCAAACTGCTAAATCTCCCTGAATCCCATGCCTCCGTAATTTCTGTAGTAGCCTACCATGGGGAACCTTATCAAACGCTTTACTGAAATCCATATACTCCACATCAACTGCTTTACCCTCATCCACCTGATTGGTCACCTTCTCAAAGAACTCAATAAGGTTTGTGAGGCACGACCTACCCTTCACAAAACCGTGTTGACTATCTCTAATCAAATTATTCCTTTCCAGATGATTATACATCCTATCTCTTATAAACCTTTGCAAGATTTTGCCCACAACAGAAGTAAGGCTCACTGGTCTTTAGTTACCGGGGTTGTCTCTACTCCCCTTTTTGAACAAGGGGACAACATTTGATATCCTCCTGTCTTCTGGCACTATTCCTGTTGACAAAGATGACTTAAAGATCAAAGCCAAAGGCTCAACAATCTCCTCCCTGGCTTCCCAGATAATCCTAGGATAAATCCCATCCGGCCCAGGGGACTTATCTATTTTCACCCTTTCCAGAATTGTTAACACCTCCTCCTTATGAACCTCAAGCCCTTCTAGTCTAGTAGCCTGAATCCCAGTATTCTCCTCGACAACATTGTGTTTTTCCTGTGTGAATACTGGCGAAAAATATTCATTTAGCACCTCTCCTATCTCCTCGGACTCCACGCACAACTTCCCACGACTGTCCTTGACTGTCCCTACTCTTACCCTAGTCATTCTTTTATTCCTGACATATCTATAGAAAGCGTTAGGGTTATCCTTGATCCTACCTGCCAAAGTCTTCTCATGTCCCCTCCTGGCTCTTCTTAGCTCTCTCTTTTGGTCCTTCCTAGCTAACCTGTAACTCTCGAATGCCTTAACTGAACTTTCATGTCTCATCTTTACATAAGTCTCCTTCTTCCTCTTGACAAGTGTTTCGACTGCCTTAGTAAACCACGGTTCCCTCGCTCGACCACTTCCTCCCTGCCTGACAGGTACATATTTATCAAGGACACACTTGGAGCAGAGTGTTCAATTCTGGTCGCCACACTACCAGAAGGATGTGGAGGCTTTAGAGAGGGTGCAGAAGAGATTTACCAGGATGTTGCCTGGTATGGAGGGTATTAGGTATGAGGAGAGATTGAATAAACTGGGATTGTTCTCCCTAGAGAGATGGAGGCTGAGGGGCAAACTGATAGAAGTTTATAAAATTATTAATTAAGGCAGCACGGTAGCACAAGTGGTTAGCACTGTGGCTTCACAGCACCACTGTGTCAGGTTCGATTCCCCGCTGGGTCACTGTCTGTGCGGAGTCTGCACATCCTCCCCGTGTGTGCGTGGGTTTCCTCCGGGTGCTCCGGTTTCCTCCCACAGTCCAAAGACGTGCAGGTTAGGTGGATTGGCCATGATAAATTGTCCCTTAGTGTCCAAAAAGGTTAGGAGGGGTTATTGGGGATAGGGTGGAAGTGAGGGCTGAAGTGGGTCGGTGCAGACTCGATGGGCTGAATGGCCTCCTTCGGCACTGCATGCTCTATGTTCTATTAGGAGTATGGATAGGGTGAATATTTGGAAGCTTTTTCCCAGGGCGGAAATGACAATTACAAGGGGGCACAAGTTGACGGTGAGGGGGGACAGGTTCAGTGGAGATGTGCGGGGGGAGTTTTTACACAGAGGGTGGTGGTGGCCTGGAATGCACGGCCTAGTGAGGTGGTTGATGCAGATACGTTAGCGACCTTTAATCTGGATAGACACATGAACAGACGGGGTATAGAAGGATACAGGCGGTTGGTCTAGATAGGACACGTGATCGGCGCAGGCTGGGAGGGCCGAAGGGCCTGTTCCTGTGCTGTATTGTTCTTTGTTCTTTAGTTCTACATTCCACTCACAAGCTCCCCTGAGGAATTACACCACGCGATCCACCATGTCAGGAATACATCGATAAATACCAGAAGTGATCTGTGCCCGTTTGATTCCCAGCCCAGGGGACTGGGGAATCACAGAGGGCCCGGAATAGGGTGCTGGGCCCAATAATAGGGGGCAAATGAGTCATTAAGACCCAATAGCATTCACTCACACCCACCCGCTGGCACGTGGTCATAAACCTGGAACCTGGCACCAGCAGGGGGGGTCGGAGTATCGCATTTGGCACTGAGCCCAATTTTCCCCAGACACCCGATTTTCATTGGGACTCGCACTTCGGGCGTCGAGGGACAGAGAATACATAAGAACATAAGAACTAGGAGCAGGAGTAGGCCATCTGGCCCCTCGAGCCTGCTCCGCCATTCAATGAGATCATGGCTGATCTTTTGTGGACTCAGCTCCACTTTCCGGCCCGAACACCATAACCCTTAATCCCTTTATTCTTCAAAAAACTATCTATCTTCATCTTAAAAACATTTAATGAAGGAGCCTCTACTGCTTCACTGGGCAAGGAATTCCATAGATTCACAACCCTTTGGGTGAAGAAATTCCTCCTAAACTCAGTCCTAAATCTACTTTCCCTTATTTTGAGGCTATGCCCCCTAGTTCTGCTTTCACCCGCCAGTGGAAACAACCTGCCTGCATCTATCCTATATATTCCCTTCATAATCTTATATGTTTCAATAAAATCCCCCCCCGCATCCTTCTAAATTCCAATGAGTACAGTCCCAGTCTACTCAACCTCTCCACGTAATCCAACCCCTTCAGCTCTGGGATTAACCTAGTGAATCTCCTCTGCACACCCTCCAGTGCCAGTACGTCCTTTCTCAGGTAAGGAGACCAGAACTGAACACAATACTCCAGGTGTGGCCTCGCTAACACCTTGTATAATTGCAGCAGAACCTCCCTAGTCTTAAACTCCATCCCTCTAGCAATGAAGGACAAAATTCCATTTGCCTTCTTAATCACCTGTAAACCAACTTTTTGCGACTCATGCACTAGCACACCCAGGTCTCTCTGCACAGCCATGATGTGGAGATGCCGGCGTTGGACTGGGGTGAGCACAGTAAGAAGTCTTACAACACCAGGTTAAAGTCCAACAGGTTTGTTTCGATGTCACTAGCTTTCGGAGCGCTGCTCCTTCCTCAGGTGAATGAAGGGGTGTGTTCCAGAAACATATATATAGACAAATTCAAAGATGCCAGACAATGCTTGGAATGCGAGCATTAGCAGGTGATTAAATCTTTACAGATCCAGAGATGGGGTAGCCCCAGGTTAATTGTGTCAAGCCAGGACAGTTGGTAGGATTTCGCAGGCCAGGTGATGGGGGATGAATGTAATGCGACATGAATCCCAGGTCCCGGTTGAGGCCGCACTCATGTGCGGAACTTGGCTATACATTTCTGCTCGCCGATTCTGCGTTGTCACGTGTCCTGAAGGGTCACCGCACAGGACCTTAAACCGACGTTATACACCAGATACATCAATGACATTTTTGTCCTTTGGACCCACGGCGAAGAATCACTGAAACGACTCCACGATGACATCAATAAGTTCCATCCAACCATCAGGCTCACCATGGACTACTCTCCAAAATCAGTTGCATTCTTGGACACACTCGTCTCCATCAAGGACGGTCACCTCAGCACTACGCTTTACCGCAAACCCACGGATAACCTCACAATGCTCCACTTCTCCAGCTTCCACCCTAGAACATAGAACAATACAGCGCAGTACAGGCCCTTCGGCCCACGATGTTGCACCGAAACAAAAGCCATCTAACCTACACTATGCCATTATCATCCATATGTTTATCCAATAAACTTTTAAATGCCCTCAATGTTGGCGAGTTCACTACTGTAGCAGGTAGGGCATTCCATGGCCTCACTACTCTTTGCGTAAAGAACCTACCTCTGACCTCTGTCCTATATCTATTACCCCTCAGTTTAAAGTTATGTCCCCTCATGCCAGCCATTTCCATCCGCGGGAGAAGGCTCTCACTGTCCACCCTATCCAACCCCCTGATCATTTTGTATGCCTCTATTAAGTCTCCTCTTAACCTTCTTCTCTGCAACGAAAACAACCTCAAGTCCATCAGCCTTTCCTCATAAGATTTTCCCTCCATACCAGGCAACATGAGACATGGATAGAGCAGGGACAGGAATGGATGTTGCAGGTTCCGGGGTTTAGGTGTTTTAGTAAGCTCAGAGAAGGAGGCAAAAGAGGGGGAGGTGTGGCGCTGCTAGTCAAGAGCAGTATTACGGTGGCGGAGAGGATGCTAGATGGGGACTCTTCTGCCGAGGTAGTATGGGCTGAAGTTAGAAACAGGAAAGGAGAGGTCACCCTGTTGGGAGTTTTTTATAGGCCTCCTAATAGTTCTAGGGATGTAGAGGAAAGGATGGCGAAGATGATTCTGGATATGAGCGAAAGTAACAGGGTAGTTATTATGGGAGATTTTAACTTTCCAAATATTGACTGGAAAAGATATAGTTCGAGTACAATAGATGGGTCGTTTTTTGTACAGTGTGTGCAGGAGGGTTTCCTGAAACAATATGTTGACAGGCCAACAAGAGGCGATGCCACGTTGGATTTGGTTTTGGGTAATGAACCAGGCCAGGTGTTGGATTTGGAGGTAGGAGAGCACTTTGGGGACAGTGACCACAATTCGGTGACGTTTACGTTAATGATGGAAAGGGATAAGTATACACCGCAGGGCAAGAGTTATAGCTGGGGGAAGGGCAATTATGATGCCATTAGACGTGACTTGGGGGGGATAAGGTGGAGAAGTAGGCTGCAAGTGTTGGGCACACTGGATAAGTGGGGCTTGTTCAAGGATCAGCTACTGCGTGTTCTTGATAAGTATGTACCGGTCAGACAGGGAGGAAGGCGTCGAGCGAGGGAACCGTGGTTTACCAAGGAAGTGGAATCTCTTGTTAAGAGGAAGAAGGAGGCCTATGTGAAGATGAAGTGTGAAGTTTCGGTTGGGGCGAGGGATAGTTACAAGGTAGCGAGGAAGGATCTAAAGAGAGAGCTAAGACGAGCAAGGAGGGGACATGAGAAGTATTTGGCAGGAAGGATCAAGGAAAACCCAAAAGCTTTCTATAGGTATGTCAGGAATAAGCGAATGACTAGGGAAAGAGTAGGACCAGTCAAGGACAGGGATGGGAAATTGTGTGTGGAGTCTGAAGAGATAGGCGAGATACTAAATGAATATTTTTCGTCAGTATTCACTCAGGAAAAAGATAATGTTGTGGAGGAGAATGCTGAGCCCCAGGCTAATAGAATAGATGGCATTGAGGTACGTAGGGAAGAGGTGTTGGCAATTCTGGACAGGCTGAAAATAGATAAGTCCCCGGGACCTGATGGGATTTATCCTAGGATTCTCTGGGAGGCCAGGGAAGAGATTGCTGGACCTTTGGCTTTGATTTTTATGTCATCATTGGCTACAGGAATAGTGCCAGAGGACTGGAGGACAGCAAATGTGGTCCCTTTGTTCAAAAAGGGGAGCAGAGACAACCCCGGCAACTATAGACCGGTGAGCCTCACGTCTGTAGTGGGTAAAGTCTTGGAGGGGATTATAAGAGACAAGATTTATAATCATCTAGATAGGAATAATATGATCAGGGATAGTCAGCATGGCTTTGTGAAGGGTAGGTCATGCCTCACAAACCTTATTGAGTTCTTTGAGAAGGTGACTGAACAGGTAGACGAGGGTAGAGCAGTTGATGTGGTGTATATGGATTTCAGCAAAGCGTTTGATAAGGTTCCCCACGGTAGGCTATTGCAAAAAATACGGAGGCTGGGGATTGAGGGTGATTTAGAGATGTGGATCAGAAATTGGCTAGCTGAAAGAAGACAGAGGGTGGTGGTTGATGGGAAATGTTCAGAATGGAGTACAGTCACAAGTGGAGTACCACAAGGATCTGTTCTGGGGCCGTTGCTGTTTGTCATTTTTATCAATGACCTAGAGGAAGGCGCAGAAGGGTGGGTGAGTAAATTTGCAGACGATACTAAAGTCGGTGGTGTTGTCGATAGTGTGGAAGGATGTAGCAGATTACAGAGGGATATAGATAAGCTGCAGAGCTGGGCCGAGAGGTGGCAAATGGAGTTTAATGTAGAGAAGTGTGGGGTGATTCACTTTGGAAGGAATAACAGGAATGCGGAATATTTGGCTAATGGTAAAGTTCTTGAAAGTGTGGATGAGCAGAGGGATCTAGGTGTCCATGTACATAGATCCCTGAAAGTTGCCACCCAGGTTGATAGGGTTGTGAAGAAGGCCTATGGAGTGTTGGCCTTTATTGGTAGAGGGATTGAGTTCCGGAGTCGGGAGGTCATGTTGCAGCTGTACAGAACTCTGTTCCCGACTCCGGAACTCAATCCCTCTACCAATAAAGGCCAACACTCCATAGGCCTTCTTCACAACCCTATCAACCTGGGTGGCAACTTTCAGGGATCTATGTACATGGACACCTAGACCCCTCTGCTCATCCACACTTTCAAGAACTTTACCATTAGCCAAATATTCCGCATTCCTGTTATTCCTTCCAAAGTGAATCACCTCACACTTCTCTACATTAAACTCCATTTGCCACCTCTCAGCCCAGCTCTGCAGCTTATCTATATCCCTCTGTAACCTGCTACATCCTTCCACACTATCGACAACACCACCGACTTTAGTATCGTCTGCAAATTTACTCACCCACCCTTCTGCGCCTTCCTCTAGGTCATTGATAAAAATGACAAACAGCAACGGCCCCAGAACAGATCCTTGTGGTACTCCACTTGTGACTGTACTCCATTCTGAACATTTCCCATCAACCACCACCCTCTGTCTTCTTTCAGCTAGCCAATTTCTGATCCACATCTCTAAATCACCCTCAATCCCCAGCCTCCGTATTTTTTGCAATAGCCTACCTTATCAAACGCTTTGCTGAAATCCATATACACCACATCAACTGCTCTACCCTCGTCTACCTGTTCAGTCACCTTCTCAAAGAACTCAGTAAGGTTTGTGAGGCATGACCTACCCTTTCCAAAGCCATGCTGACTATCCCTGATCATATTATTCCTATCTAGATGATTATAAATCTTGTCTCTTATAATCCCCTCCAAGACTTTACCCACTACAGACGTGAGGCTCACCGGTCTATAGTTGCCGGGGTTGTCTCTGCTCCCCTTTTTGAACAAAGGGACCACATTTGCTGTCCTCCAGTCCTCTGGCACTATTCCTGTAGCCAATGATGACATAAAAATCAAAGCCAAAGGTCCAGCAATCTCTTCCTTGGCCTCCCAGAGAATCCTAGGATAAATCCCATCAGGTCCCGGGGACTTATCTATTTTCAGCCTGTCCAGAATTGCCAACACTTCTTCCCTACGTACCTCAATGCCATCTATTCTATTAGCCTGGGGCTCAGCATTCTCCTCCACAACATTATCTTTTTCCTGAGTGAATACTGACGAAAAATATTCGCAGTAAGGAAACACAGTGGTTAGCACTGTTACTTCACTGCGCCAAGGTCCAGGTTCGATTCCCGGCTTGGGTCACTGTCTGTGCGGAGTCTGCACGTTCTCCCCGTGTCTGCGTGGGTTTCCTCCGGGTGCTCCGGTTTCCTCCCACAGTCCCAAAAGAATGTGGCGACCAGGGGCTTTTCACAGTAACTTCATTGCAGTGTTAATGTGAGCCTACTTGTGTGAATAAACATTATTAAATTAAATTAAAACCGGCCCTTCGGCCCAGCTTGTCGATGCCGCCCAGTTTCTCTCACTAAGCTAGTCCCACTTGCCCACATTTGGCCCATATCCCTCTATACCCACCCTGCCCATGGAACTGTCTAACTGCTTTTTAAAGGACAAGATTGTACCCGCCTCTACCACTACCTCTGGCAGCTCGTTCCAGACACTCACCACCCTCTGTGTGAAGAAATGTCCCCTCTGGGCCCTTCTGAATCTCTCCCCTCTCACCTTAAACCTATGCCCTCTAGTTCTAGAATCCTCTACCTTTGGGACAAGATGTTGACTATCTACCTTATCGATGCCCCTCATTATTTTATAGACCTCGATAAGATCACCCCTAAGCCTCCTACGCTCCAGGGAAAAAAGTCCAAGTCTATCCAGCCTCTCCTTATAACTCAGACCATCAAGTCCCGGGAACATCCTCGTAAATCTCTTCTAGACTATTTCTAGTTTAACAATATCCTTCCTATAATAGAGTGACCAGAACTGAACACAGTATTCCATGTGTGGTCTCAGCAATGTCTGGTACAACTTCAACAAGACGTCCCAACTCCTGTATTCAATGTTCTGACCAATGAAACCAAGCATGCCGAATGCCTTCTTCACCACCCTATCCACCTGCGACTCCACCTTCAAGGAGCTATGAACCTGTACCCCTAGATCTCTTTGTTCTGTAACTCTCCCCAACGCCATACCATTAACTGAGTAGGTCCTGCCCCGATTCGATCGACCAAAACGCATCACCTCACATTTATCCAAATTAAACTCCATTGGCCCACTGGCCCAATTGGTCAAGATCTGATTGGAATCCTAGATAACCTCCTTCATGGGCACAAGGTGGCACGGTAGCACAGTGGTTAGCACAGTTGCTTCACAGCTCCAGGGTCCCAGGTTCCATTCCCCGCTGGGTCACTGTCTGTGCGGAGTCTGCACCTTCTCCCCGTGTGTGCGTGGGTTTCCTCCGGGTGCTCCGGTTTCCTCCCACAGTCCAAAGATGTGCAGGTTAGGTGGATTGGCAATGCTAAAATTTCCCTTCGTGTCCTAAAAATAGGTTAGGTGGGGTTACTGGGTTACGGGGTTACGGGGATAGGGTGTGGGATTAAGTGGGGCGCTCTTTCCAAGGGCCGGTACAGACTCATATATACATAGATACATAGAAGCTCGGAGCAGGAGGAGGCCTTTCGGCCCTTCGAGCCCGCTCCGCCATTCATCACCATCATGGCTGATCATCCAACTCAGTAGCCTAATCCTGCTTTCTCCCCATAGCCTTCGATCCCATTCTCCCCAAGGGCTATATCCAGCCGCCTCTTGAATAGATTCAAAGTTTTAGCATCAACTACTTCCTGTGGTGATGAATTCCACAGGCTCACCGCTCTCTGTGTGAAGAAATGTCTCCTCGGGCGTCATTCTCTGAGCCCCCCGCCGGGTCGGAGAATTGCCGGGTGCTGCCGTGAATCCCGCCCCTGCTGGTTGCCGAAGTCTCCGGCACCGGAGATTCGGCGGGGGCGGGAATCGCGCCGCGCCGGTTGGCGGGCCCCCCCACCCGCGATTCTCCGGCCCGGATGGGCCGAAGTCCCGCCGATAAATTGCCTGTCCCGCCGGCGTGGATTAAACCACCTACCTTTTCCGGCGGGACAAGGCGGCCTGGGCAGGCTCCGGGGTCCTGGGGGGGGCGCGGGGCGATCTGGCCCCGGGGGGTGCCCCCACGGTGGCCTGGCCTGCGATCGGGGCCCACCGATCCGCGGGCGGGCCTGTGCCGTGGGGGCACTCTTCCCCTTCCGCCTCCGCCACGGTTTCCACCATGGCGGAGGCGGAAGAGACTCCCTCCACTGCGCATGCGTGGGAAACTGTCAGCGGCCGCTGACGCTCCCGCGCATGCGCCGCCCCGAGATGTAATTTCCGCGCCAGCTGGCGGGGCAACAAAGGCCTTTTCCGCCAGCTGGTGGGGCGGAAATTCCTCCGGCGTCGGCCTAGCCCCTCAAGGTTGGGGCTCGGCCCCCAAACATGCGGAGCATTCCGCACCTTTGGGGCGGCGCGATGCCCGTCTGACTGGCGCCATTTTGGGCGCCAGTTGGCGGACATCGCGCCGTTTCGGGAGAATTTTGCCCCTTATCTCTGTCCAAAATGGTTTACCCTGAATCCTCAGACTGTGACTCCTGGTTCTGGACACACCCACCATCGGGAACATCCTTCCTGCATCGACCCTGTCCAGTCCTGTTAGAATTTTATAGTCTCTATGAGATCCCCCTCATTCTACTGAGCTCCAGCGAGAACAATCCCAACCGAGTCAATCTCTCCTCGTACGTCAGTCCCGCCATCCCTGGAATCAGTCTGGTAAACCTTCGCTGCTCTCCCTCCACAGCAAGAACATCCTTCCTCAGAGAAGGAGACCAAAACTGCCCACAATACTCCAGGTGTGGCCTCACCAAGGCCCTGTACAATTGCAGCAACACATCCCTGCTCCTGTACTCGAAACCTCTCGCAATGAAGGCCAACATACCATTAGCCTTCTTTACCGCCTGCTGCACCTGCAGCTTACCTTCAGCGACTGGTGCACAAGGACACCCAGGTCCCGCTGCACACTCCCCTCTCCCAATTTACACCCATTCAGGTAGTAATCTGCCTTCCTGTTTTTGCTTCCAAAGTGAATAACCTCACACTTATCCAAATTATACTGCATCCGCCATTGATTTGCCCACTCGCCCAACCTGTCCAGATCTTGCTGTAGGATCCCTGCATCCTCGTCACAATTCACCCTCATGCCTAACTTGGTATCATCTGCAAACTTTGAGATGTTACATTTTGTTCCCTCATCCAAATCATTAATATATATTGTGAAT
The DNA here is from genome assembly GCF_047496885.1 of Scyliorhinus torazame. Taxonomy (NCBI): domain Eukaryota; kingdom Metazoa; phylum Chordata; class Chondrichthyes; order Carcharhiniformes; family Scyliorhinidae; genus Scyliorhinus; species Scyliorhinus torazame. The sequence goes on along the minus strand of NC_092710.1, from coordinate 360,149,724 downwards.
AGCTGGGGTCCCAACACCGATCCCTGTGGTACCCCACTGGTTACTGCCTGCCAATTTGAAAAGGACCCATTAATCCCGACTCGTTTCCTCTCTGCCAACCAGTTTTCTATCCACCTCAATACATTTCCCCCAATCCCATGCGCTTTAGAACAAAGAACAAAGAACAAAGAAACGTACAGCACAGGAACAGGCCCTTCGGCCCTCCAAGCGTTTGATAAGGTTCCCCACGGTAGGCTCTTGCAAAAAATACGGAGGCTGGGGATTGAGGGTGATTTAGAGATGTGGATCAGAAATTGGCTAGCTGAAAGAAGACAGAGGGTGGTGGTTGATGGGAAATGTTCAGAATGGAGTACAGTCACAAGTGGAGTACCACAAGGATCTGTTCTGGGGCCGTTGCTGTTTGTCATTTTTATCAATGACCTAGAGGAAGGCGCAGAAGGGTGGGTGAGTAAATTTGCAGACGATACTAAAGTCGGTGGTGTTGTCGATAGTGTGGAAGGATGTAGCAGGTTACAGAAGGATATAGATAAGCTGCAGAACTGGGCTGAGAGGTGGCAAATTGAGTTTAATGTAGACAAGTGTGAGGTGATTCACTTTGGAAGGAATAACAGGAATGCGGAATATTTGGCTAATGGAAAAGTTCTTGAAAGTGTCGATGAGCAGAGGGATCTAGGTGTCCATGTACATAGATCCCTGAAAGTTGCCACCCAGGTTGATAGGGTTGTGAAGAAGGCCTATGGAGTGTTGGCCTTTATTGGTAGAGGGATTGAGTTCCGGAGTCGGGAGGTCATGTTGCAGCTGTACAGAACTCTGGTACGGCCGCATTTGGAGTATTGCGTACAGTTCTGGTCACCGCATTATAGGAAGGACGTGGAGGCTTTGGAGCGGGTGCAGAGGAGATTTACCAGGATGTTGCCTGGTATGGAGGGAAAATCTTATGAGGAAAGGCTGATGGACTTGAGGTTGTTTTCGTTGGAGAGAAGAAGGTTAAGAGGAGACTTAATAGAGGCATGCAAAATGATCAGGGGGTTGGATAGGGTGGACAGTGAGAGCCTTCTCCCGCGGATGGAAATGGCTAGCACGAGGGGACATAACTTTAAACTGAGGGGTAATAGATATAGGACAGAGGTCAGAGGTAGGTTCTTTACGCAAAGAGTAGTGAGGCCGTGGAATGCCCTACCTGCTACAGTAGTGAACTCACCAACATTGAGGGCATTTAAAAGTTTATTGGATAAACATATGGATGATAATCGCATAGTGTAGGTTAGATGGCTTTTGTTTTGGTGCAACATCGTGGGCCGAAGGGCCTGTACTGCGCTGTATTGTTCTATGTTCAATGTTCTAAGCCCGTGCCGACCATGCTGCCCGACTAAACTACAATCTTCTACACTTCCTGGGTCCGTATCCCTCTATTCCCATCCTATTAATGTATTTGTCAAGATGCCCCTTAAATGTCACTATCGTCCCAGCTTCCACCACATCCTCCGGCAGCGAGTTCCAGGCACCCACTACCCTCTGCGTAAAAAACTTGCCTCGTACATCTACTCTAAACCTTGCCCCTCTCACCTTAAACCTATGCCCCCTAGTAATTGACCCCTCCACCCTGGGGAAAAGCCTCTGACTATCCACTCTGTCTATGCCCCTCATAATTTTGTAGACCTCTATCAGGTCTCCCCTCAACCTCCTTCGTTCCAGTGAGAACAAACCGAGTTTATTCAACCGCTCCTCATAGCTAATGCCCTCCATACCAGGCAACATTCTGGTAAATCTCTTCTGCACCCTCTCTGAAGCCTCCACATCCTTCTGGTAATGTGGCGACCAGAATTGAACACTATACTCCAAGAGTGGCCTAACTAAGGTTCTATACAGCTGCAACATGGCTTGCCAATTCTTATACTCAATGCCCCGGCCAATGAAGGCAAGCATGCCGTATGCCTTCTTGACTACCTTCTCCACCTGTGTTGCCCCTTTCAATGACCTGTGGACCTGTACTCCTAGATCTCTTTGACTTTCAATACTCTTGAGGGTTCTACCATTCACTGTATATTCCCTACCTGCATTAGACCTTCCAAAATGCATTACCTCACATTTGTCCTGATTAAACTCCATCTGCCATCTCTCCGCCCAAGTGTCCAAACAATCTAAATCCTGCTGTATCCTCTGACAGTCCTCATCGCTATCCACAATTCCACCAACCTTTGTGTCGTCTGCAAACTTACTAATCAGACCAGTTACATTTTCCTCCAAATCATTTATATATACTACAAAGAGCAAAGGTCCCAACACTGATCCCTGTGGAACACCACTGGTCACAGCCCTCCAATTAGAAAAGCATCCTTCCATTGCTACTCTCTGCCTTCTATGGCCTAGCCAGTTCTGTATCCACCTTGCCAGCTCCCCCCTGATCCCGTGTGACTTCACCTTTTGTACTTGTCTACCATGAGGGACCTTGTCAAATGCCTTACTGAAGTCCATATAGACAACCCTACCTGCATTAATCATCTTTGTGACCTCAAAAAACTCTAGTGAGACACGACCTCCCCTTCATAAAACCATGCTGCCTCTCACTAATACGTCCATTTGCTTCCAAATGGGAGTAGATCCTGTCTCGAAGAAATCTCTCCAGTAATTTCCCTACCACTGAAGTAAGGCTCACCAGCCTGTAGTTCCCTGGATTATCCTTGCTACCCTTCTTAAACAGAGGAACAACATTGGCTATTCTCCAGTCCTCCGGGACATCCCCTGAAGACAGTGAGGATTCAATAATTTCTGTCAAGGCCTCAGCAATTTCCTCTCCAGCCTCCTTCAGTATTCTGGTGTAGATCCCATCAGGCCCTGGGGACCTATCTACCTTAATATTTTTTAAGACACCCAACACCTCGTCTTTTTGGATCACAATGTGACCCAGGCTATCTACACCCCCTTCTCCAGACTCAACATCTACCAATTCCTTCTCTTTGGTGAATACTGATGCAAAGTATTCATTTAGTACCTCGCCCATTTCCTCTGGCTCCACACATAGATTCCCTTGCCTATCCTTCAGTGGGCCAACCCTTTCCCTGGCTACCCTCTTGCTTTTTATGTACGTGTAAAAAGCCTTGGGATTTTCCTGAACCCTATTTGCCAATGACTTTTCGTGACCCCTTCTAGCCCTCCTGACTCCTTGCTTAAGTTCCTTCCTACTTTCCTTTTATTCCACGCAGGCTTCGTCTGTTCCCAGCCTTTTAGCCCTGACAAATGCCTCCTTTTTCTTTTTGACGAGGCCTACAATATCTCTCGTTATCCAAGGTTCCCGAAAGTTGCCGTATTTATCCTTCTTCCTCACAGGAACATGCCGGTCCTGAATTCCTTTCAACTGACACTTGAAAGCCTCCCACATGTCAGATGTTGATTTGCCCTCAAACATCCGCCCCCAATCTATGTTCTTCAGTTCCCGCCTAATATTGTTATAATTAGCCTTCCCCCAATTTAGCACATTCATCCCAGGACCACTCTTATCCTTGTGCACCAGTACTTAAAACTTACTGAATTGTGGTCACTGTTGCCGAAATGCTCCCCTACTGAAACATCTACCACCTGGCCGGGCTCATTCCCCAATACCAGGTCCAGTACCACCCCTTCCCTAGTTGGACTGTCTACATATTGTTTTAAGAAGCCCTCCTGGCTGCTCCTTACAAACTCCGCCCCATCTAAGCCCCTGGCACTAAGTGAGTCCCAGTCAATATTGGGGAAGTTGAAGTCTCCCATCACCACAACCCTGTTGTTTTTACTCTTTTCCAAAATCTGTCTACCTATCTGCTCCTCTATCTCCCGCTGGCTGTTGGGAGGCCTGTAGTAAACCCCCAACATTGTGACTGCACCCTTCGTATTCCTGATCTCTACCCATATAGCCTCACTGCCCTCTGAGGTGTCCTCCCGCAGTACAGCTGTGATATTCTCCCGAACCAGTAGCGCAACTCCGCCTCCCCTTTTACATCCCCCTCTATCCCGCCTGAAACATCTAAATGCTGGAAGGTTTAGCTGCCAAACCTGCCCTTCCCTCAACCAGGTCTCTGTAATGGCAACAACATCATAGTTCCAAGTACTAATCCAAGCTCTAAGTTCATCTGCCTTACCCGTAATACTTCCTGCATTAAAACATATGCGCTTCAGGCCACCAGACCCGCTGTGTTCAGCAACTTCTCCCTGTCTGCTCTGCCTCAGAGCCATACTGGCCCTATTCCCTAGTTCTCCCTCAATTCTCTCACCTTCTGTCCTATTGCTCCCGTGCCCACCCCCCTGCCATACTAGTTTAAACCCTCCCTTAATCTTGCACAATAATCTCTTACGTGAGATTTTGTCAAACGCCTTCTGAAAGTCCAAATATACCACATCGTCTGGCTCCCCCTTATCGACTGTACTGGTTACATCTTCAAAGAATTCCAACAGATTTGTCAAGCACGATTTTCTCTTCATAAATCCATGCTGACTCTGACTGATCCTGCCACTGCTTTCTAAATGTTCCGCTATAAGGTCCTTGATGATGGGTTCAAGCATTTTCCCCACTACCGATGTTAGGCTGACTGGTCTATAATTCCCTGCTTTCTCTCTACCTCCCTTTTTCAATATCGGAGTGATGTGAGCTACCCTCCAATCTGCAGGGACTGCTCCAGAGTCTATAGAATCCCGGAAGATGACCACCAATACATCCACTATTCCCAGAGCCACCTCCGGAAGCACTCTGGGATGCAGATTCTCAGGCCCCGGGGATTTATCCACCGTCAATCCCATCAGTTTCCCCAGCACCATTTCTCTACTAATGTTGTCTCCCTCAGTTCTTCCCTCTCACTGAACCTTTCATTCTCCAGCATTTCTGGCACTGTGGCGAATGTCAGGACAAACCAGGTTCGATCAGAATATTTTGGTCTGTGAAGGGGACGAGGCAAGGGACGTCCACACTCCCCACTACTGTTTACCCTGGTCATAGAGCCTCTGGCAATGGCGCTGCGAGCGGGGGATAGTGAGAGGGGGGTAGAACATAGGGTCTTGCTCTCTGTGGACAATCTGCTCCTTTAATGTCTAACCCCGAATGGAACACCTGCCCGACCAATCCCTTCCTGAATCTGGTCACCCACCTTCAGGTGTGTCTCCTGCAACATGGCCACGTTCGCCTTCAGTTGCCTCAAGTGTGTGAACACACGGGCCCTTTTGATGAAATGAAAATGAAATGAAAATCCCTTATTGTCACACGTAGGCTTCAAATGAAGTTACTGTGAAAAGCCCCTAGTCGCCACATTCCGGCGCCTGTTCGGGGAGGCTGGTACGGGAATTGAACCGTGCTGCTGGCCTGCCTTGGTCTGCCTTCAAAACCAGCGATTTGGCCCAGTGCTAAACCAGCCCCTGGTAGGCCCATGCAGTCCCCGAACATTCCACCTAATCAACCTGGTCGGGGGGCAACCCCCCCATTGCCGATCAACCATAACCTCTCCTAGGCCAATCTGCGGCCCATGGACCGCACTTCCCCTGTCCCGCCCTCGGGCCTCTACCGTCATCAACCCTCCTCCTCTTTGAAAGTCCCCTCCCTGTCAGCAGTCAAACCCCCCCCGCCCAATCCCCTCACTCCCACCTCCCCCACATCGATCCTCAGCTCCCCCCCCACTTTGCTTCCGTGAACTAGCCTGCCCAGCTGGCCTGGCAGCCCCCGCCCATGGCGCCCAGCGTCCTACCCCCCCCCCCACTGATTCCCCTCCCCCCCCGCTCTTAGTGCAAACAGTCGAAATAAAGGCAAGAAGTAAAATCAAAGAAACAATCCCTCCCAAGGTCCGAACACAAAGAGCCCCCCCCCCCACATCTCTTAAAGCGCAGTAAACCGGCCTAACCCCAACCAGAACCGAAAAGCAGAAAAAACAAAAAAAATCCGAACAACATAACAGAAACCCAAAGATTTTCACAACATAGTTCAGTTCTCCTCAATCCAAGTTCACGGTCCTCCTTCTCCTGCCCGCCCATTCTCCTTCATAAACCCGCTGCCTCCTCCGACGAGCCAAAGACCAACTCCCGAACCCCATAGGTCACCCAAAGGCAAGCCGGGTACAGGAGTCCGAACTTCACGCCGTTCTTGTCCAGGGCCGACTTGACCTTATTAAAGCTCGCCCTCCTCTTCGTCAGCTCTGCCCCCGGGCCCTGATACACCCGAATCTCGCCACCTTCCCAGGCACAAGGCCTCGCCTTGTCCAGGAACCGATCGTGCCACTATCGCCCTCGGCTCACCCTGCCTGGGGTATGTGCAGCAGTGCCCTGTGGGCTCGATGAAGAGTCGGAAGATTCTGGCCTCTGGTTCTCTCTCCTCAGATGCTGCCCACACAGGCTCAGTTTTTCCAACATTTTCAGTTTTGTTTATCCCCTCTTCCGTCTCCTGCTGCTCAGCCGGTTTCCTACCCAGGTCAACGCTTCAACGTTTAACAAAATGATTCTAATCAGGGGTTTTATTAATACCACCTCAAAGTAATACCTATTGATATTTCCCTCTTGAGTTCTATTTGTTAGCCCAGACAATTTTCAAAGAGACATTCATTTTATTGTGAATATTTGAAGTGGAATGCAATTTATCCAGATTGGATGCTGCGGATCATAACCATGAACTAAAACTCGTGTTTTGCTGACAGGGTGAAACAAAAGTTTTGAAACTGAAGGATCTGAGGCCCCGGGATTATGCAAACTTCAGCTGCCTGGTGTCAGTCAGAAACGTGTGTGAAATACCCGACAAATCCACGTCGTTCCTGCTGAAAAATACCACAGGTCAGTGATTGACTCACTCTCCGCATTTTAGTGGGAGTGTCATTGGAGGCAATGATCCACGGCACTAAAATCACACGCTGTTCAAATTAAACCTACACAGCAATGGAAAATGTGAGTGAGAAAGAGAGAGAGAGAGAGAAAAAGCGTGTGCCAAGAGAGAGAGAGAGTGAAAGAAATAGTGAAGGAGAGCAGAATGAGAGAGAGAGAGAGTGAAATAAACCACACTTAGAATACATTCCAGATCCTAACCACACTCTCAGACAGTACATTCCAGATCCTCACCACACTCTCAGTACATTCCAGACACTAACCACACTCTCAGACAGTACATTCCAGATCCTAACCACACTCTCAGTACATTCCAGATCCTCACCACACTCTCAGTACATTCCAGATCCTAACCACACTCTCAGTACATTCCAGACACTAACCACACTCTCAGTACATTCCAGATCCTAACCACACTCTCAGTACATTCCAGACCCTAACCACACTCTCAGTACATTACAGATCCTAACCACACTCTCAGTACATTCCAGATCCTAACCACACTCTCAGTACATTCCAGATCCTAACCACACTCTCAGTACATTCCAGATCCTAACCACACTCTCAGTGCATTCCAGACCCTAACCACACTCTCAGTACATTCCAGATCCTAACCACACTCTCAGACAGTACATTCCAGATCCTAACCACACTCAGTACATTCCAGATCCTAACCACACTCTCAGTACATTCCAGATCCTAACCACACACTCAGTACATTCCAGATCCTAACCACACTCTCAGTACATTCCAGACCCTAACCACACACTCAGTACATTCCAGATCCTAACCACACTCTCAGACAGTACATTCCAGATCCTAACCACACTCTCAGTACATTCCAGATGCTAACCACACACTCAGTACATTCCAGATCCTAACCACACTCCCAGTACATTCCAGATGCTAACCACACTCTCAGTACATTCCAGATCCTAACCACACTCCCAGTACATTCCAGATCCTAACCACACTCTCAGTACATTCCAGACCCTAACCACACACTGAGTCCATTCCAGATCCTAACCACACTCTCAGTACATTCCAGACCCTAACCACACACTGAGTCCATTCCAGATCCTAACCACACTCCCAGTACATTCCAGATCCTAACCACACTCTCAGTACACTCCAGATCCTAACCACACTCTCAGTACATTCCAGATCCTAACCACACTCTCAGTACATTCCAGATCCTAACCACACACTCAGTACATTCCAGATCCTAACCACACTCTCAGTACATTCCAGATCCTAACCACACTCTCAGTACATTCCAGATCCTAACCTCACTCTCAGTACATTCCAGATCCTAACCACACTCTCAGTACATTCCAGATCCTAACCACACTCTCAGTACATTCCAGATCCTAACCACACTCTCAGTACATTCCAGATCCTAACCACACACTCAGTACATTCCAGATCCTAACCACACTCTCAGACAGTACATTCCAGATCCTAACCACACTCTCAGTACATTCCAGATCCTAACCACACTCTCAGTACATTCCAGATCCTAACCACACTCTCAGTACATTCCAGATCCTAACCACACTCTCAGTTCATTCCAGATCCTAACCACACTCCCAGTACATTCCAGATCCTAACCACACTCTCAGTACATTCCAGATCCTAACCACACTCTCAGTACATTCCAGATCCTAACCACACTCTCAGTACATTCCAGATCCTAACCACACTCTCAGTACATTCCAGATCCTAACCACACTCTCAGTACATTCCAGATCCTAACCACACTCTCAGACAGTACATTCCAGATCCTAACCTCACTCTCAGTACATTCCAGATCCTAACCACACTCTCAGTACATTCCAGATCCTAACCACACTCTCAGTACATTCCAGATCCTAACCACACTCTCAGTACATTCCAGATCCTAACCACACTCTCAGTACATTCCAGATCCTAACCACACACTCAGTACATTCCAGATCCTAACCACACACTCAGACAGTACATTCCAGATCCTAACCACACTCTCAGTACATTCCAGATCCGAACCACACTCTCAGTACATTCCAGATCCTAACCACACTCTCAGTACATTCCAGATCCTAACCACACACTCAGTACATTCCAGCCCCTAACCACACTCTCAGTACATTCCAGAACCTAACCAGACTCTCAGTACATTCCAGAACCTAACCACACTCTCAGTACATTCCAGCCCCTAACCACACTCTCAGTACATTCCAGATCCTAACCACACTCTCAGTACATTCCAGATGCTAACCACACACTCAGTACATTCCAGATCCTAACCACACTCTCAGACAGTACATTCCAGATCCTAAATACACTCTCAGTACATTCCAGATCCTAACCACACTCTCAGTACATTCCAGATCCTAACCACACACTCAGTACATTCCAGATCCTAACCACACTCTCAGTACATTCCAGACCCTAACCACACTCTCAGTACATTCCAGATCCTAACCACACTCTCAGTCCATTCCAGATCCTAACCACACTCTCAGTACATTCCAGATCCTAACCACACTCTCAGTACATTCCAGATCCTAACCACACTCTCAGTACATTCCAGATCCTAACCACACTCTCAGTGCATTCCAGATCCTAACCACACTCTCAGTGCATTCCAGATCCTAACCACACTCTCAGTACATTCCAGATCTTAACCACACACTCAGTACATTCCAGATCCTAACCACACTCTCAGTACATTCCAGATCTTAACCACACACTCAGTACATTCCAGATCCTAACCACACTCTCAGTACATTCCAGATCCTAACCACACTCTCAGTACATTCCAGATCCTAACCACACACTCAGTACATTCCAGATCCTAACCACACTCTCAGAAAGTACATTCCAGATCCTAAATACACTCTCAGTACATTCCAGATCCTAACCACACTCTCAGTACATTCCAGATCCTAACCACACTCTCAGTACATTCCAGATCCTCACCACACTCTCAGTGCATTCCAGATCCTAACCACACTCTCAGACAGTACATTCCAGATCCTAACCACACTCTCAGACAGTACATTCCAGGATCTAAACACACTCTCAGTACATTCCAGATCCTCACCACACTCTCAGTACATTCCAGATCCTAACCACACTCTCAGTACATTCCAGATGCTAACCACACTCTCAGTGCATTCCAGATCCTAACCACACTCTCAGTACATTCCAGATCCTAACCACACACTCAGTACATTCCAGATCCTAACCACACACTCAGTACATTCCAGATCCTAACCACACTCTCAGTACATTCCAGATCCTAACCACACTCTCAGTGCATTCCAGATCCTAAACACACTCTCAGTACATTCCAGATCCTAACCACACTCTCAGTGCATTCCAGATCCTAACCACACTCTCAGTACATTCCAGATCCTAACCACACTCTCAGTACATTCCAGATCCTAACCACACTCTCAGTACATTCCAGATGCTAACCACACTCTCAGTGCATTCCAGATCCTAACCACACTCTCAGTACATTCCAGATCCTAACCACACACTCAGTACATTCCAGATCCTAACCACACACTCAGTACATTCCAGATCCTAACCACACTCTCAGTACATTCCAGATCCTAACCACACTCTCAGTGCATTCCAGATCCTAAACACACTCTCAGTACATTCCAGATCCTAACCACACTCTCAGTGCATTCCAGATCCTAACCACACCCTCAGTACATTCCAGATCCTAACCACACTCTCAGTACATTCCAGATCCTAACCACACACTCAGTACTTTCCAGATCCTAACCACACTCTCATTACATTCCAGATCCTAACCACACTCTCAGTACATTCCAGATCCTAACCACACTCTCAGTGCTTTCCAGATCCTAACCACACTCTCAGTGCATTCCAGATCCTAACCACACTCTCAGTACATTCCAGATCCTAACCACACTCTCAGTACATTCCAGATCCTAACCACACACTCAGTACATTCCAGATCCTAACCACACTCTCAGTACATTACAGATGCTAACCACACACTCAGTACATTCCAGATCCTAACCACACACTCAGACAGTACATTCCAGATCCTAACCACACTCTCAGTACATTCCAGATCCTAACCACACTCTCAGTACATTCCAGACCCTAACCACACTCTCAGTACATTCCAGACCCTAACCACACTCTCAGTACATTCCAGATCCTAACCACACTCTCAGACAGTACATTCCAGATCCTAACCACACTCTCAGTACATTCCAGATCCTAACCACACTCTCAGTACATTCCAGATCCTAACCACACTCTCAGACAGTACATTCCAGATCCTAACCACACTCTCAGTACATTCCAGATCCTAACCACACTCTCAGACAGTACATTCCAGATCCTAACCACACTCTCAGTACATTCCAGATCCTAACCACACTCTCAGTACATTCCAGATCCTAACCACACTCTCAGTACATTCCAGACCCTAACCACACTCTCAGTACATTCCAGACCCTAACCACACACTCAGTACATTCCAGATCCTAACCACACTCTCAGTACATTCCAGATCCTAACCACACTCTCAGTACATTCCAGATCCTAACCACACACTCAGTACATTCCAGATCCTAACCACACTCTCAGACAGTACATTCCAGATCCTAACCACACACTCAGTACATTCCAGATCCTAACCACACACTCAGTACATTCCAGATCTTAACCACACACTCAGACAGTACATTCCAGATCCTAACCACACTCTCAGTACATTCCAGATCCTAACCACACTCTCAGTACATTCCAGACCCTAACCACACTCTCAGTACATTCCAGACCCTAACCACACTCTCAGTACATTCCAGATGCTAACCACACACTCAGTACATTCCAGATCCTAACCACACTCTCAGTGCATTCCAGATCCTAACCACACTCTCAGTACATTCCAGATCCTAACCACACACTCAGTACATTCCAGATCCTAACCACACTCTCAGTACATTCCAGATCCTAATCACACTCTCAGTACATTCCAGATCCTAACCACACTCTCAGTACATTCCAGATCCTAACCACACTCTCAGTACATTCCAGATCCTAACCACACTCTCAGTACATTCCAGATCCTAACCACACTCTCAGTGCATTCCAGATCCTAACCACACTCTCAGTGCATTCCAGATCCTAACCACACTCTCAGTACATTCCAGATCCTAACCACACTCTCAGTGCATTCCAGATCCTAACCACACTCTCAGTGCATTCCAGATCCTAACTACACTCTCAGTACATTCCAGATCTTAACCACACACTCAGTACATTCCAGATCCTAACCACACTCTCAGTACATTCCAGATCCTAACCACACTCTCAGTACATTCCAGATCCTAACCACACACTCAGTACATTCCAGATCCTAACCACACTCTCAGACAGTACATTCCAGATCCGAAATACACTCTCAGTACATTCCAGATCCTAACCACACTCTCAGTACATTCCAGATCCTAACCACACTCTCAGTACATTCCAGATCCTCACCACACTCTCAGTGCATTCCAGATCCTAACCACACTCTCAGACAGTACATTCCAGGATCTAAACACACTCTCAGTACATTCCAGATCCTCACCACACTCTCAGTACATTCCAGATCCTAACCACACTCTCAGTACATTCCAGATGCTAACCACACTCTCAGTGCATTCCAGATCCTAACCACACTCTCAGTACATTCCAGATCCTAACCACACTCACAGTGCATTCCAGATCCTAACCACACTCTCAGTACATTCCAGATCCTAACCACACTCACAGTGCATTCCAGATCCTAACCACACTCTCAGTACATTCCAGATCCTAACCACACTCTCAGTACATTCCAGATCCTAACCACACTCTCAGTGCATTCCAGATCCTAACCACACTCTCAGTACATTCCAGATCCTAAACACACTCTCAGTGCATTCCAGATCCTAACCACACTCTCAGTACATTCCAGACCCTAACCACACTCTCAGTACATTCCAGATCCTAACCACACCCTCAGTACATTCCAGATCCTAACCACACACTCAGTACATTCCAGATCCTAACCACACACTCAGTGCATTCCAGATCCTAACCACACCCTCAGTACATTCCAGATCCTAACCACACTCTCAGTACATTCCAGATCCTAACCACACACTCAGTACTTTCCAAATCCTAACCACACTCTCATTACATTCCAGATCCTAACCACACTCTCAGTACATTCCAGATCCTAACCACACTCTCAGTGCTTTCCAGATCCTAACCACACACTCAGTACATTCCAGATCCTAACCACACTCTCAGTGCATTCCAGATCCTAACCACACTCTCAGTACATTCCAGATCCTAACCACACTCTCAGTACATTCCAGACCCTAACCACACTCTCAGTACATTCCAGATCCTAACCACACTCTCAGTACATTCCAGATCCTAACCTCACTCTCAGTGCATTCCAGATCCTAACCACACTCTCAGTACATTCCAGATGCTAACAACACACTCAGTACATTCCAGATCCTAACCACACTCTCAGACAGTACATTCCAGATCCTAACCACACTCTCAGTACATTCCAGATCCTAACCACACTCTCAGACAGTACATTCCAGATACTAACCACACTCTCAGTCCATTCCAGATCCTAACCATGCTCTCAGTACATTCCAGATCCTAACCACGCTTTCAGTACATTCCAGATGCTAACCACACTCTCAGTACATTCCAGATCCTAACCACACTCTCAGGACATTCCAGATCCTAACCACACTCTCAGTACATTCCAGATCCTAACCACACCCTCAGTACATTCCAGACCCTAACCACACTCTCAGTACATTCCAGACCCTAACCACACTCTCAGTACATTCCAGACCCTAACCACACTCTCAGTACATTCCAGATCCTAACCACACTCTCTGTACATTCCAGACCCTAACCACACTCTCAGTACATTCCAGACCCTAACCACACTCTCAGTACATTCCAGATCCTAACCACACTCTCAGTACATTCCAGATCCTAACCACACTCGCAGTACATTCCAGATACTAACCACACACTCAGTACTTTCCAGATCCTAACCACACCCTCAGACAGTACATTCCAGATACTAACCAACTCTCAGTACATTCCAGATCCTAACCACACTCTCAGTACATTCCAGACCCTAACCACACTCTCAGTACATTCCAGATCCTAACCACACTCTCAGTCCATTCCAGATCCTAACCACACTCTCAGTACATTCCAGATCCTAACCACACTCTCAGTACATTCCAGACCCTAACCACACTCTCAGTACATTCCAGATCCTAACCACACTCTCAGTACATTCCAGATCCTAACCACACTCTCAGTACATTCCAGATCCTAACCACACTCTCAGTACATTCCAGATCCTAACCACACTCTCAGTACATTCCAGATCCTAACCACACTCTCAGTACATTCCAGATCCGAACCACACTCTCAGTACATTCCAGATCCTAACCACACTCTCAGTACATTCCAGATCCTAACCACACTCTCAGTACATTCCAGATCCGAACCACACTCTCTGTACATTCCAGACCCTAACCACACTCTCAGTACATTCCAGACCCTAACCACACTCTCAGTACATTCCAGATCCTAACCACACTCTCAGTACATTCCAGATCCTAACCACACTCTCAGTACATTCCAGATCCTAACCACACTCTCAGTACATTCCAGATCCGAACCACACTCTCTGTACATTCCAGACCCTAACCACACACTCAGTACATTCCAGATCCTAACCTCACTCTCAGTACATTCCAGATCCTAACCACACTCTCAGTGCATTCCAGATCCTAACCTCACTCTCAGTACATTCCAGATCCTAACCACACTCTCAGTACATTCCAGATCCTAACCACACTCTCAGTACATTCCAGATCCTAACCACACTCTCAGTACATTCCAGATCCTAACCACACTCTCAGTACATTCCAGATCCTAACCACACTCTCAGTGCATTCCAGATCCTAACCACACTCTCAGTACATTCCAGATCCTAACCACACTCTCAGTACATTCCAGATCCTAACCACACTCTCAGTACATTCCAGATCCTAACCACACTCTCAGACAGTACATTCCAGATCCTAACCACACTCTCAGTACATTCCAGATCCTCACCACACTCTCAGTACATTCCAGCTCCTAACCACACTCTCAGTACATTCCAGATCCTAACCACACTCTCAGTACATTCCAGATCCTAACCACACTCTCAGACAGTACATTCCAGATCCTAACCACACTCTCAGTACATTCCAGATCCTCACCACACTCTCAGTACATTCCAGCTCCTAACCACACTCTCAGTACATTCCAGCTCCTAACCACACTCTCAGTACATTCCAGATCCTAACCACACTCTCAGACAGTACATTCCAGATCCTAACCACACTCCCAGTACATTCCAGATCCTGACCACACTCTCAGTACATTCCGGATCCTAACCACACTCTCAGTGCATTCCAGATCCTAACCACACTCTCAGTACATTCCAGATCCTAACCACACTCTCAGTACATTCCAGATCCTCACCACACTCTCAGTACATTCCAGATCCTAACCACACTCTCAGACAGTACATTCCAGATCCTGACCACACTCTCAGTACATTCCGGATCCTAACCACACTCTCAGTGCATTCCAGATCCTAACCACACTCTCAGTGCATTCCAGATCCTAACCACACTCTCAGTACATTCCAGATCCTCACCACACTCTCAGTACATTCCAGATCCTAACCACACTCTCAGACAGTACATTCCAGATCCTGACCACACTCTCAGTACATTCCGGATCCTAACCACACTCTCAGTGCATTCCAGATCCTAACCACACTCTCAGTGCATTCCAGATCCTAACCACACTCTCAGTACATTCCAGATCCTCACCACACTCTCAGTACATTCCAGATCCTAACCACACTCTCAGTACATTCCAGATCCTAACCACACTCTCAGTACATTCCAGATGCTAACCACACTCTCAGTGCATTCCAGATCCTAACCACACTCTCAGTACATTCCAGATCCTAACCACACTCTCAGTACATTCCAGATCCTAACCACACACTCAGTACATTCCAGATCCTAACCACACTCTCAGTACATTCCAGATGCTAACCACACTCTCAGTGCATTCCAGATCCTAACCACACTCTCAGTGCATTCCAGATCCTAACCACACTCTCAGTGCATTCCAGATCCTAACCACACTCTCAGTACATTCCAGATGCTAACCACACTCTCAGTGCATTCCAGATCCTAACCACACTCTCAGTACATTCCAGATCCTAACCACACTCTCAGTACATTCCAGATCCTAACCACACACTCAGTACATTCCAGATCCTAACCACACTCTCAGTACATTCCAGATGCTAACCACACTCTCAGTGCATTCCAGATCCTAACCACACTCTCAGTGCATTCCAGATCCTAACCACACACTCAGTACATTCCAGATCCTAACCACACACTCAGTACTTTCCAGATCCTAACCACACTCTCAGACAGGACATTCCAGATCCTAACCACACACTCAGTACATTCCAGATCCTAACCTCACTCTCAGTACATTCCAGATCCTAACCTCACTCTCAGTACATTCCAGATCCTAACCACACACTCAGTACATTCCAGATCCTAACCTCACTCTCAGTACATTCCAGATCCTAACCACACACTCAGTACATTCCAGATCCTAACCACACTCTCAGTACATTCCAGATCCTAACCACACACTCAGTACATTCCAGATCCTAACCACACACTCAGTACATTCCAGATCCTAACCACACTCTGAGTACATTCCAGATCCTAACCACACTCTCAGTACATTCCAGATGCTAACCACACACTCAGTACATTCCAGATCCGAACCACACTCTCAGTACATTCCAGATCCTAACCACACCCACACTCTCAGTGCATTCCAGATCCTAACCACACTCTCAGTACATTCCAGATCCTAACCACACTCTCAGTACATTCCAGATCCTAACCACACTCTCAGTACATTCCAGATCCTAACCACACTCTCAGTGCTTTCCAGATCCTAACCACACTCTCAGTCCATTCCAGATGCTAACCACACTCTCAGTGCATTCCAGATCCTAACCACACTCTCAGTACATTCCAGATCCTAACCACACTCTCAGTACATTCCAGATCCTAACCACACTCTCAGTACATTCCAGATCCTAACCACACTCTCAGTGCATTCCAGACCCTAACCACACTCTCAGTGCTTTCCAGATCCTAACCACACTCTCAGTCCATTCCAGATGCTAACCACACTCTCAGTGCATTCCAGATCCTAACCACACTCTCAGTACATTCCAGATCCTAACCACACTCTCAGTACATTCCAGATCCTAACCACACTCTCAGTACATTCCAGATCCTAACCACACTCTCAGTACATTCCAGATCATAACCACACTCTCAGTACATTCCAGATCCTAACCACACTCTCAGTACATTCCAGATCCTAACCACACTCTCAGTACATTCCAGATGCTAACCACACTCTCAGTGCATTCCAGATCCTAACCACACTCTCAGTACATTCCAGATCCTAACCACACTCTCAGTACATTCCAGATCCTAACCACACTCTCAGTACATTCCAGATCCTAACCACACTCTCAGTACATTCCAGATCCTAACCACACTCTCAGTGCATTCCAGATCCTAACCACACTCTCAGTACATTCCAGATCCTAAACACACTCTCAGTACATTCCAGATCCTAACCACACACTCAGTACTTTCCAGATCCTAACCACACTCTCAGTACATTCCAGATCCTAACCACACTCTCAGTACATTCCAGATCCTAAACACACTCTCAGTACATTCCAGATCCTAACCACACTCTCAGTACATTCCAGATCCTAACCACAGTCTCAGTACATTCCAGATCCTAACCACACACTCAGTACATTCCAGATCCTAACCACAGTCTCAGTACATTCCAGATCCTAACCACAGTCTCAGTACATTCCAGATCCTAACCACACACTCAGTACATTCCAGATCCTAACCTCACTCTCAGTACATTCTGGATCCTAACCACACTCTCAGTAAATTCCAGATCCTAACCACACTCTCAGTACATTCCAGATCCTAACCACACTCTCAGTGCATTCCAGATCCTAACCACACTCTCAGACAGTACATTCCAGATCCTAACCACACTCTCAGTACATTCCAGATCCTAACCACACTCTCAGTACATTCCAGATCCTAACCACACTCTCAGTACATTCCAGATCCTAACCACACTCTCAGTACACTCCAGATCCTAACCACACACTCAGTACATTCCAGATCCTAACCACACTCTCAGTACATTCCAGATCCTAACCACACTCTCAGTACATTCCAGATCCTAACCACACTCTCAGACAGTACATTCCAGATCCTAACCACACTCTCAGTACATTCCAGACCCTAACCACACTCTCAGTGCATTCCAGATCCTAACCACACTCTCAGTACATTCCAGATCCAAACCTCACTCTCAGTACATTCCAGATCCTAACCACACTCTCAGTACATTCCAGATCCTAACCACACTCTCAGTACATTCCAGATCCTAACCACACTCTCAGTCCATTCCAGATCCTAACCACACTCTCAGTACATTCCAGATCCTAACCACACTCTCAGTCCATTCCAGATCCTAACCACATTCTCAGTACATTCCAGATCCTAACCACACTCTCAGTACATTCCAGATCCTAACCACACTCTCAGTACATTCCAGATCCTAACCACATTCTCAGTACATTCCAGATCCTAAACACACTCTCAGTACATTCCAGATCCTAACCACACTCTCAGTCCATTCCAGATCCTAACCACATTCTCAGTACATTCCAGATCCTAACCACACTCTCAGTACATTCCAGATCCTGACCACACTCTCAGTCCATTCCAGATCCTAACCACATTCTCAGTACATTCCAGATCCTAACCACACTCTCAGTACATTCCAGATCCTAACCACACACTCAGTACATTCCAGATCCTAACCTCACTCTCAGTACATTCCAGATCCTAACCACACTCTCAGTCCATTCCAGATCCTAACCACATTCTCAGTACATTCCAGATCCTAACCACACTCTCAGTGCATTCCAGATCCTAACCACACTCTCAGTACATTCCAGATCCTAACCACACTCTCAGTACATTCCAGATCCTAACCACACTCTCAGACAGTACATTCCAGATCCTAACCACACTCTCAGTACATTCCAGATCCTAACCACACACTCAGTACATTCCAGATCCTAACCACACTCTCAGTACATTCCAGATCCTAACCACACTCTCAGTACATTCCAGATCCTAACCACACTCTCAGTACATTCCAGATCCTAACCACACTCTCAGTACGTTCCAGATCCTAACCACACTCTCAGTACATTCCAGATCCTAACCACACTCTCAGTACGTTCCAGATCCTAACCACACTCTCAGTACATTCCAGATCCTAACCACACTCTCAGACAGTACATTCCAGATCCTAACCACACTCTCAGTCCATTCCAGATCCTAACCACATTCTCAGTACATTCCAGATCCTAACCACACTCTCAGTGCTTTCCAGATCATAACCACACTCTCAGTACATTCCAGATCCTAACCACATTCTCAGTACATTCCAGATCCTAAACACACTCTCAGTGCATTCCAGATCCTAACCACACTCGCAGTACATTCCAGATCCTAACCACACTCTCAGTGCATTCCAGATCCTAACCACACTCTCAGTGCATTCCAGATCCTAACCACACTCGCAGTACATTCCAGATCCTAACCACACTCTCTGTACATTCCAGATCCTAACCACACTCTCAGTACATTCCAGATCCTAACCACATTCTCAGTACATTCCAGATCCTAACCACACTCTCAGTACATTCCAGATCCTAACCACATTCTCAGTACATTCCAGATCCTAACCACACTCTCAGTGCATTCCAGATCCTAACCACACTCTCAGTGCATTCCAGATCCTAACCACACTCTCAGTACATTCCAGATCCTAACCACATTCTCAGTACATTCCAGATCCTAAACACACTCTCAGTGCATTCCAGATCCTAACCACACTCGCAGTACATTCCAGATCCTAACCACACTCTCTGTACATTCCAGATCCTAACCACACTCTCAGTACATTCCAGATCCTAACCACACCCACACTCTCAGTGCATTCCAGATCCTAAACACACTCTCAGTACATTCCAGATCCTAACCACATTCTCAGTACATTCCAGATCCTAAACACACTCTCAGTACATTCCAGATCCTAACCACACACTCAGTACTTTCCAGATCCTAACCACACTCTCATTACATTCCAGATCCTAACCACACTCTCAGTACATTCCAGATCCTAACCACAGTCTCAGTACTTTCCAGATCCTAACCACACACTCAGTACTTTCCAGATCCTAACCACACTCTCAGTACATTCCAGATCCTAACCACACTCTCAGTCCATTCCAGATCCTAACCACACTCTCAGTACATTCCAGATCCTAACCACACTCTCAGGACATTCCAGATCCTAACCACGCTCTCAGTACAATCCAGATCCTAACCACTCTCAGTACATTCCAGAATCCTAACCACACTCTCAGTCCATTCCAGATCCTAACCACACTCTCAGTCCATTCCAGATCCTAACCACACTCTCAGTCCATTCCAGATCCTAACCACATTCTCAGTACATTCCAGATCCTAACCACACACTCAGTACATTCCAGATCCTAACCACACTCTCAGTCCATTCCAGATCCTAACCACATTCTCAGTACATTCCAGATCCTAACCACACACTCAGTACATTCCAGATCCTAACCACACTCTCAGTCCATTCCAGATCCTAACCACATTCTCAGTACATTCCAGATCCTAACCACACTCTCAGTCCATTCCAGATCCTAACCACACTCTCAGTACATTCCAGATCCTAACCACACTCTCAGTACATTCCAGACCCTAACCACACTCTCAGTGCATTCCAGATCCTAACCACACTCTCAGTACATTCCAGATGCTAACCACACACTCAGTACATTCCAGATCCGAACCACACTCTCAGTACATTCCAGATCCTAACCACACTCTCAGTACATTCCAGATCCTAACCACACTCTCAGTACATTCCAGATCATAACCACACACTCAGTACATTCCAGCTGCTAACCACACTCTCAGTGCATTCCAGATCCTAACCACACTCTCAGTACATTCCAGATCCTAACCACACTCTCAGTACATTCCAGATGCTAACCACACTCTCAGTGCATTCCAGATCCTAACCACACTCTCAGTACATTCCAGATCCTAACCACACTCTCAGTACATTCCAGATCCTAACCACACTCTCAGTACATTCCAGATCCTAACCACACTCTCAGTGCATTCCAGATCCTAACCACACACTCAGTACATTCCAGATCCTAACCACACACTCAGTGCATTCCAGATCCTAACCACACTCTCAGTACATTCCAGATCCTAACCACACTCTCAGTACATTCCAGATCCTAACCACACTCTCAGTGCATTCCAGATCCTAACCACACTCTCAGTACATTCCAGATCCTAAACACACTCTCAGTACATTCCAGATCCTAACCACACACTCAGTACTTTCCAGATCCTAACCACACTCTCAGTACATTCCAGATCCTAACCACACTCTCAGTACATTCCAGATCCTAAACACACTCTCAGTACATTCCAGATCCTAACCACACTCTCAGTACATTCCAGATCCTAACCACAGTCTCAGTACATTCCAGATCCTAACCACACACTCAGTACATTCCAGATCCTAACCACAGTCTCAGTACATTCCAGATCCTAACCACACTCTCAGTACATTCCAGATCCTAACCACAGTCTCAGTACATTCCAGATCCTAACCACACACTCAGTACATTCCAGATCCTAACCACAGTCTCAGTACATTCCAGATCCTAACCACAGTCTCAGTACATTCCAGATCCTAACCACACACTCAGTACATTCCAGATCCTAACCACACTCTCAGTACATTCCAGATCCTAACCACACTCTCAGTACATTCCAGATCCTAACCACACTCTCAGTACATTCCAGACCCTAACCACACTCTCAGTGCATTCCAGATCCTAACCACACTCTCAGACAGTACATTCCAGATCCTAACCACACTCTCAGTACATTCCAGATCCTAACCACACTCTCAGTACATTCCAGATCCTAACCACACTCTCAGTACATTCCAGACCCTAACCACACTCTCAGTGCATTCCAGATCCTAACCACACTCTCAGTACATTCCAGATCCTAACCACACTCTCAGTACATTCCAGATCCTAACCACACTCTCAGACAGTACATTCCAGATCCTAACCACACTCTCAGTACATTCCAGACCCTAACCACACTCTCAGTGCATTCCAGATCCTAACCACACTCTCAGTACATTCCAGATCCTAACCACACTCTCAGTACATTCCAGATCCTAACCACACTCTCAGTCCATTCCAGATCCTAACCACACACTCAGTACATTCCAGATCCTAACCACACTCTCAGTCCATTCCAGATCCTAACCACACACTCAGTACATTCCAGATCCTAACCACACTCTCAGTACATTCCAGATCCTAACCACACTCTCAGACAGTACATTCCAGATCCTAACCACACTCTCAGTACATTCCAGACCCTAACCACACTCTCAGTGCATTCCAGATCCTAACCACACTCTCAGTACATTCCAGATCCTAACCACACTCTCAGTACATTCCAGATCCTAACCACACTCTCAGTCCATTCCAGATCCTAACCACACACTCAGTACATTCCAGATCCTAACCACACACTCAGTACATTCCAGATCCTAACCACACTCTCAGTGCATTCCAGATCCTAACCACACTCTCAGTACATTCCAGATCCTAACCACACTCTCAGTACATTCCAGATCCTAACCACACTCTCAGTCCATTCCAGATCCTAACCTCACTCTCAGTACATTCCAGATCCTAACCACACTCTCAGTCCATTCCAGATCCTAACCACACTCTCAGTGCATTCCAGATCCTAACCACACACTCAGTACATTCCAGATCCTAACCACACTCTCAGTCCATTCCAGATCCTAACCACATTCTCAGTACATTCCAGATACTAACCACACTCTCAGACAGTACATTCCAGATCCTAACCACACTCTCAGTGCATTCCAGATCCTAACCACATTCTCAGTACATTCCAGATCCTAACCACACTCTCAGTGCATTCCAGATCCTAACCACACACTCAGTACATTCCAGATCCTAACCACACTCTCAGTCCATTCCAGATCCTAACCACATTCTCAGTACATTCCAGATACTAACCACACTCTCAGACAGTACATTCCAGATCCTAACCACACTCTCAGTACATTCCAGATCCTAACCACATTCTCAGTACATTCCAGATCCTAACCACACTCTCAGTGCATTCCAGATCCTAACCACACTCTCAGTACATTCCAGACCCTAACCACACTCTCAGTCCATTCCAGATCCTAACCTCACTCTCAGTACATTCCAGATCCTAACCACACTCTCAGTCCATTCCAGATCCTAACCACATTCTCAGTACATTCCAGATCCTAACCACACTCTCAGTGCTTTCCAGATCCTAACCACACTCCCAGTACATTCCAGATCCTAACCACACTCTCAGTACATTCCAGACCCTAACCACACTCTCAGTACATTCCAGACCCTAACCACACTCTCAGTCCATTCCAGATCCTAACCACATTCTCAGTACATTCCAGATCCTAACCACACTCTCAGTGCTTTCCAGATCCTAACCACACTCTCAGTACATTCCAGATCCTAACCACACACTCAGTACTTTCCAGATCCTAACCACACTCTCATTACATTCCAGATCCTAACCACACTCTCAGTACATTCCAGATCCTAACCACAGTCTCAGTACATTCCAGATCCTAACCACACTCTCAGTCCATTCCAGATCCTAACCACACTCTCAGTCCATTCCAGATCCTAACCACATTCTCAGTACATTCCAGATCCTAACCACACACTCAGTACATTCCAGATCCTAACCACACTCTCAGTACATTCCAGATCCTAACCACATTCTCAGTACATTCCAGATCCTAACCACACACTCAGTACATTCCAGATCCTAACCTCACTCTCAGTGCATTCCAGATCCTAACCACACTCTCAGTACATTCCAGATGCTAACCACACACTCAGTACATTCCAGATCCGAACCACACTCTCAGTACATTCCAGATCCTAACCACACACTCAGTACATTCCAGATCCGAACCTCACTCTCAGTGCATTCCAGATCCTAACCACACTCTCAGTGCATTCCAGATCCTAACCACACTCTCAGTGCATTCCAGATGCTAACCACACACTCAGTACATTCCAGATCCGAACCTCACTCTCAGTACATTCCAGATCCTAACCACACTCTCAGTACATTCCAGATGCTAACCACACACTCAGTACATTCCAGATCCGAACCTCACTCTCAGTACATTCCAGATGCTAACCACACACTCAGTACATTCCAGATCCTAACCACACTATCAGTACATTCCAGATCCTAACCACACTCTCAGTGCATTCCAGATCCTAACCACACTCTCAGTACATTCCAGATCCTAACCACTCTCCAGTACATTCCAGATCCTAACCACACACTCAGTACATTCCAGATCCTAACCACACTCTCAGTACATTCCAGATCCTAACCACACACTCAGTACATTCCAGATCCTAACCACACACTCAGTACATTCCAGACCCTAACCACACTCTCAGTACATTCCAGATCCTAACCACACACTCAGTACATTCCAGATCCTAACCACACTCAGTACATTCCTGATCATAACCACACTCTCAGTACATTCCAGATCCTAAACACACTCTCAGTACATTCCAGATCCTAACCACACTCTCAGTACATTCCAGATCCTAACCTCACTCTCAGTACACTCCAGACCCTAACCACACTCTCAGTACACTCCAGACCCTAACCACACTCTCAGTACATTCCAGACCCTAACCACACTCTCAGTACATTCCAGATCCTAACCACACTCTCAGTACATTCCAGACCCTAACCACACTCTCAGTACATTCCAGATCCTAACCACACACTCAGTTCATTCCAGATCCTAACCACACTCTCAGTACACTCCAGACCCTAACCACACTCTCAGTACATTCCAGACCCTAACCACACTCTCAGTACATTCCAGATCCTAACCACACACTCAGTACATTCCAGACCCTAACCACACTCTCAGTACATTCCAGACCCTAACCACACTCTCAGTGCATTCCAGATCCTAACCACACTCTCAGGACATTCCAGATCCTAACCACACCCCCAGTACATTCCAGACCCTAACCACACTCTCAGTGCATTCCAGATCCTAACCACACTCTCAGGACATTCCAGATCCTAACCACACTCTCAGTACATTCCAGACCCTAACCACACTCTCAGTACATTCCAGATCCTAACCACACTCTCAGTACATTCCAGATCCTAACCACACTTTCAGTCCATTCCAGGTCCTAACCACACACTCAGTACATTCCAGACCCTAACCACACTCTCAGTACATTCCAGACCCTAACCACACTCTCAGTACATTCCAGATCCTAACCACACTCTCAGTACATTCCAGATCCTAACCACTCTCTCAGTACATTCCAGATCCTAACCACACCCCCAGTACATTCCAGATCCTAACCACACTCTCAGTACATTCCAGATCCTAAATACACTCTCAGTACATTCCAGATCCTAACCACACTCTCAGTACATTCCAGATCCTAACCACACACTCAGTACATTCCAGATCCTAACCACACTCTCAGTACATTCCAGATCCTAACCACGCTCTCAGTACATTCAGATCCTAACCACACACTCAGTACATTCCAGACCCTAACCACACTCTCAGTACATTCCAGATCCTAACCACACTCTCAGTGCATTCCAGACCCTAACCACACACTCAGTACATTCCAGATCCTAATCACACTCTCAGTACATTCCACATCCTAACCACACTCTCAGTACATTCCAGATCCTAACCACACTCTCAGACAGTACATTCCAGATCCTAACCACACACTCAGTACATTCCAGATCCTAACCACACACTCAGTACATTCCACATCCTAACCACACTCTCAGTACATTCCAGATCCTAACCACACTCTCAGTACATTCCAGACCCTAACCACACTCTCAGTACATTCCAGACCCTAACCACTCTCTCAGTACATTCCAGATCCTAACCACACCCCCAGTACATTCCAGATCCTAACCACACTCTCAGTACATTCCAGATCCTAAATACACTCTCAGTACATTCCAGATCCTAACCACACTCTCAGTACATTCCAGATCCTAACCACACTCTCAGTACATTCCAGACCCTAACCACACACTCAGTACATTCCAGATCCTAACCACACTCTCAGTACATTCCAGATACTAACCACACTCTCAGTACATTCCAGATCCTAACCACACTCTCAGTACATTCCAGATCCTAACCACACACTCAGTACATTCCAGATCCTAACCACACTCTCAGTACATTCCAGATCCTAACCACGCTCTCAGTACATTCAGATCCTAACCACACACTCAGTACATTCCAGACCCTAACCACACTCTCAGTACATTCCAGATCCTAACCACACTCTCAGTGCATTCCAGACCCTAACCACACACTCAGTACATTCCAGATCCTAATCACACTCTCAGTACATTCCACATCCTAACCACACTCTCAGTACATTCCAGATCCTAACCACACTCTCAGACAGTACATTCCAGATCCTAACCACACACTCAGTACATTCCAGATCCTAACCACACACTCAGTACATTCCAGATCCTAACCACACTCTCAGTACATTCCAGACCCTAACCACACTCTCAGTACATTCCAGATCCCAACCACACTCTCAGTACATTCCAGATCCTAACCACACTCTCAGACAGTACATTCCAGATCCTAACCACACACTCAGTACATTCCAGATCCTAACCACACTCTCAGTACATTCCAGACCCTAACCACACTCTCAGTACATTCCAGATCCTAACCACACACTCAGTACATTCCAGATCCTAACCACACACTCAGTACATTCCAGATCCTAACCACACTCTCAGTACATTCCAGATCCTAACCACACTCTCAGTACATTCCAGATCCTAACCACACTCTCAGTACATTCCAGATCCTAACCACACTCTCAGTCCATTCCAGATCCTAACCACACTCTCAGTACATTCCAGATCCTAACCACACTCTCAGTACATTCCAGATCCTAACCACACTCTCAGACAGTACATTCCAGATCTTAACCACACTCTCAGTCCATTCCAGATCCTAACCTCACTCTCAGTCCATTCCAGATCCTAACCACACTCTCAGTACATTCCAGATCCTAACCACACTCTCAGTACATTCCAGATCCTAACCACACTCTCAGACAGTACATTCCAGATCTTAACCACACTCTCAGTCCATTCCAGATCCTAACCTCACTCTCAGTCCATTCCAGATCCTAACCACACTCTCAGTACATTCCAGATCCTAACCACACTCTCAGTACATTCCAGATCCTAACCTCACTCTCAGTCCATTCCAGATCCTAACCACACTCTCAGTACTTTCCAGATCCTAACCACACTCTCAGTACATTCCAGATCCTAACCACACACTCAGTACATTCCAGATCCTAACCACACTCTCAGTACATTCCAGATCCTAAATACACTCTCAGTGCATTCCAGATCCTAACCACACTCTCAGTACATTCCAGATCCTAACCACACTCTCAGTACATTCCAGATCCTAACCACACTCTCAGTACATTCCAGACCCTAACCACACTCTCAGTACATTCCAGATCCTAACCGCACTCTCAGTACATTCCAGATCCTAACCACACTCTCAGTACATTCCAGATCCTAACCACACTCTCAGTACATTCCAGATCCTAACCACACTCTCAGACAGTACATTCCAGATCTTAACCACACTCTCAGTACATTCCAGATCCTAACCACACTCTCAGTACATTCCAGACCCTAACCACACTCTCAGTACATTCCAGATCCTAACCACACTCTCAGTACATTCCAGATCCTAACCACACTCTCAGACAGTACATTCCAGATCCTAACCTCACTCTCAGTACATTCCAGATCCTAACCACACTCTCAGTACATTCCAGATCCTAACCACACTCTCAGTACATTCCAGATCCTAACCACACTCTCAGTACATTCCAGATCCTAACCACACTCTCAGACAGTACATTCCAGATCTTAACCACACTCTCAGTACATTCCAGATCCTAACCACACTCTCAGACAGTACATTCCAGATCCTAACCACACTCTCAGTCCATTCCAGATCCTAACCACACTCTCAGTACTTTCCAGATCCTAACCACACTCTCAGTACATTCCAGATCCTAACCTCACTCTCAGTACATTCCAGATCCTAACCACACTCTCAGTACATTCCAGATCCTAACCACACTCTCAGTACATTCCAGATCCTAACCACACTCTCAGTACATTCCAGATCCTAACCACACTCTCAGTACATTCCAGATCCTAACCACACTCTCAGTGCATTCCAGATCCTAACCACACTCTCAGTGCATTCCAGATCCTAACCACACTCTCAGTACATTCCAGATCCTAACCACACTCTCAGTACATTCCAGATCCTAACCACACTCAGTACATTCCAGATCCTAACCACACTCTCAGTACATTCCAGATCCTAACCACACTCTCAGTACATTCCAGATCCTAACCACACTCTCAGTACATTCCAGATCCTAACCACACTCAGTACATTCCAGATCCTAACCACACACTCAGTCCATTCCAGATCCTAACCACACTCTCAGTACATTCCAGATCCTAACCACACTCTCAGTACATTCCAGATCCTAACCACACTCTCAGTACATTCCAGATCCTAACCACACTCTCAGTGCATTCCAGACCCTAACCACACTCTCAGTACATTCCAGATCCTAACCACACTCTCAGTACATTCCAGATCCTAACCTCACTCTCAGTGCATTCCAGATCCTAACCACACTCTCAGTACATTCCAGATCCTAACCACACACTCAGTCCATTCCAGATCCTAACCACACTCTCAGTACATTCCAGATCCTAACCACACTCTCAGTACATTCCAGATCCTAACCACACTCTCAGTACATTCCAGATCCTAACCACACTCTCAGTGCATTCCAGACCCTAACCACACACTCAGTCCATTCCAGATCCTAACCACACTCTCAGTGCATTCCAGACCCTAACCACACACTCAGTCCATTCCAGATCCTAACCACACTCTCAGTGCATTCCAGACCCTAACCACACTCTCAGTACATTCCAGACCCTAACCACACTCTCAGTGCATTCCAGATCCTAACCACACTCTCAGGACATTCCAGATCCTAACCACACCCCCAGTACATTCCAGACCCTAACCACACTCTCAGTGCATTCCAGATCCTAACCACACTCTCAGTACATTCCAGATCCTAACCACACTCTCAGTACATTCCAGACCCTAACCACACTCTCAGTACATTCCAGATCCTAACCACACTCTCAGTACATTCCAGATCCTAACCACACTCTCAGTCCATTCCAGGTCCTAACCACACACTCAGTACATTCCAGAACCTAACCACACTCTCAGTACATTCCAGACCCTAACCCCACTCTCAGTACATTCCAGATCCTAACCACACTCTCAGTACATTCCAGATCCTAACCACTCTCTCAGTACATTCCAGATCCTAACCACACCCCCAGTACATTCCAGATCCTAACCACACCCCCAGTACATTCCAGATCCTAACCACACTCTCAGTACATTCCAGATCCTAACCACACTCTCAGTACATTCCAGCTCCTAACCACACTCTCAGTACATTCCAGATCCTAACCACACTCTCAGTACATTCCAGATCCTAACCACACCCCCAGTACATTCCAGATCCTAACCACACTCTCAGTACATTCCAGATCCTAACCACACCCCCAGTACATTCCAGATCCTAACCACACTCTCAGTACATTCCAGATCCTAACCACACTCTCAGTACATTCCAGCTCCTAACCACACACTCAGTACATTCCAGATCCTAACCACACTCTCAGTACATTCCAGATCCTAACCACGCTCTCAGTACATTCAGATCCTAACCACACACTCAGTACATTCCAGACCCTAACCACACTCTCAGTACATTCCAGATCCTAACCACACTCTCAGTACATTCCAGATCCTAACCACACACTCAGTACATTCCAGATCCTAACCACACACTCAGTACATTCCAGACCCTAACCACACTCTCAGTACATTCCAGATCCTAACCACACTCTCAGTACATTCCAGATCCTAACCACACACTCAGTACATTCCAGATCCTAACCACACTCTCAGTACATTCCAGATCCTAACCACGCTCTCAGTACATTCAGATCCTAACCACACACTCAGTACATTCCAGACCCTAACCACACTCTCAGTACATTCCAGATCCTAACCACACTCTCAGTACATTCCAGATCCTAACCACACACTCAGTACATTCCAGATCCTAACCACACACTCAGTACATTCCAGACCCTAACCACACTCTCAGTACATTCCAGATCCTAACCACACTCTCAGTGCATTCCAGACCCTAACCACACACTCAGTACATTCCAGATCCTAATCACACTCTCAGTACATTCCACATCCTAACCACACTCTCAGTACATTCCAGATCCTAACCACACTCTCAGACAGTACATTCCAGATCCTAACCACACACTCAGTACATTCCAGATCCTAACCACACACTCAGTACATTCCACATCCTAACCACACTCTCAGTACATTCCAGATCCTAACCACACTCTCAGTACATTCCAGACCCTAACCACACTCTCAGTACATTCCAGACCCTAACCACTCTCTCAGTACATTCCAGATCCTAACCACACCCCCAGTACATTCCAGATCCTAACCACACTCTCAGTACATTCCAGATCCTAAATACACTCTCAGTACATTCCAGATCCTAACCACACTCTCAGTACATTCCAGATCCTAACCACACTCTCAGTACATTCCAGATCCTAACCACACACTCAGTACATTCCAGATCCTAACCACACTCTCAGTACATTCCAGATCCTAACCACGCTCTCAGTACATTCAGATCCTAACCACACACTCAGTACATTCCAGACCCTAACCACACTCTCAGTACATTCCAGATCCTAACCACACTCTCAGTGCATTCCAGACCCTAACCACACTCTCAGTACATTCCAGATCCTAATCACACTCTCAGTACATTCCACATCCTAACCACACTCTCAGTACATTCCAGATCCTAACCACACTCTCAGACAGTACATTCCAGATCCTAACCACACACTCAGTACATTCCAGATCCCAACCACACTCTCAGTACATTCCAGATCCTAACCACACTCTCAGACAGTACATTCCAGATCCTAACCACACACTCAGTACATTCCAGATCCTAACCACACACTCAGTACATTCCAGATCCTAACCACACTCTCAGTACATTCCAGACCCTAACCACACTCTCAGTACATTCCAGATCCTAACCACACACTCAGTACATTCCAGACCCTAACCACACTCTCAGTACATTCCAGATGCTAACCACACTCTCAGTACATTCCAGATCCTAACCACACTCTCAGACAGTACATTCCAGATCCTAACCACACACTCAGTACATTCCAGATCCTAACCACACACTCAGTACATTCCAGATCCTAACCACACTCTCAGTACATTCCAGACCCTAACCACACTCTCAGTACATTCCAGATCCTAACCACACTCTCAGTACATTCCAGACCCTAACCACACTCTCAGTACATTCCAGATCCTAACCACACTCTCAGTACATTCCAGATCCTAACCACACTCTCAGTACATTCCAGATCCGAACCACACTCTCAGTACATTCCAGATCCTAACCACACTCTCAGTACATTCCAGATCCTAACCACACACTCAGTACATTCCAGATCCTAACCACACACTCAGTACATTCCAGATCCTAACCACACTCTCAGACAGTACATTCCAGATCTTAACCACACTCTCAGTACATTCCAGATCCTAACCACACTCTCAGTACGTTCCAGATCCTAACCACACTCTCAGTACATTCCAGATCCTAACCACACTCTCAGTACGTTCCAGATCCTAACCACACTCTCAGTACATTCCAGATCCTAACCACACTCAGTACATTCCAGATCCTAACCACACACTCAGTCCATTCCAGATCCTAAATACACTCTCAGTACATTCCAGATCCTAACCACACTCAGTACATTCCAGATCCTAACCACACACTCAGTCCATTCCAGATCCTAACCACACTCTCAGTACATTCCAGATCCTAACCACACTCTCAGTACATTCCAGATCCTAACCACACTCTCAGTACATTCCAGATCCTAACCACACTCTCAGTGCATTCCAGACCCTAACCACACTTTCAGTACATTCCAGATCCTAACCACACTCTCAGTACATTCCAGATCCTAACCTCACTCTCAGTGCATTCCAGATCCTAACCACACTCCCAGTACATTCCAGATGCTAACAACACTCTCAGTACATTCCAGATCCTAACCACACTCTCAGTACATTCCAGATCCTAACCACACTCTCAGTACATTCCAGATCCTAACCACACACTCAGTACATTCCAGATCCTAACCACAATCTCAGTACATTCCAGATCCTAACCACACTCTCAGACAGTACATTCCAGATCCTAACCACACACTCAGTACATTCCAGGTCCTAACCACAATCTCAGTACATTCCAGATCCTAACCACAATCTCAGTACATTCCAGATCCTAACCACACTCTCAGTGCATTCCAGATCCTAACCACAATCTCAGTACATTCCAGATCCTAACCACAATCTCAGTACATTCCAGATCCTAACCACAATCTCAGTACATTCCAGATCCTAACAACAATCTCAGTACATTCCAGATCCTAACCACACTCTCAGTGCATTCCAGACCCTAACCACAATCTCAGTGCATTCCAGATCCTAACCACACTCTCAGTGCATTCCAGATCCTAACCACAATCTCAGTACATTCCAGATCCTAACCACACTCTCAGTACATTCCAGATCCTAACCACAATCTCAGTACATTCCAGATCCTAACCACACTCTCAGTACATTCCAGATCCTAACCACACTCTCAGACAGTACATTCCAGATCCTAACCACACTCTCAGTACATTCCAGATCCTAACCACACTCTCAGTACATTCCAGATCCTAACCACACACTCAGTACATTCCAGATCCTAACCACACTCTCAGTACATTCCAGATCCTAACCACACTCTCAGACAGTACATTCCAGATCCTAACCACACTCTCAGACAGTACATTCCAGATCCTAAATACACTCTCAGTACATTCCAGATCCTAACCACACTCTCAGTACATTCCAGATCCTAACCACACTCTCAGTACATTCCAGATCCTAACCACACTCTCAGTACATTCCAGATACTAACCACACTCTCAGTACATTCCAGATCCTAACCTCACTCTCAGTACATTCCAGACCCTAACCACACACTCAGTACATTCCAGATCCTAACCACACTCTCAGTACATTCCAGATCCTAACCACACTCTCAGACAGTACATTCCAGACCCTAACCACACACTCAGTACATTCCAGATCCTAACCACAATCTCAGTACATTCCAGATCCTAACCACAATCTCAGTACATTCCAGATCCTAACCACACTCTCAGTGCATTCCAGATCCTAACCACAATCTCAGTACATTCCAGATCCTAACCACAATCTCAGTACATTCCAGATCCTAACCACAATCTCAGTACATTCCAGATCCTAACCACAATCTCAGTACATTCCAGATCCTAACCACACTCTCAGTGCATTCCAGATCCTAACCACACTCTCAGTACATTCCAGATCCTAACCACACTCTCAGTACATTCCAGATACTAACCACAATCTCAGTACATTCCAGATCCTAACCACAATCTCAGTACATTCCAGATCCTAACCACACTCTCAGTACATTCCAGATCCTAACCACACTCTCAGACAGTACATTCCAGATCCTAACCACACTCTCAGTACATTCCAGATCCTAACCACACACTCAGTACATTCCAGATCCTAACCACAATCTCAGTACATTCCAGATCCTAACCACACTCTCAGACAGTACATTCCAGATCCTAACCACACTCTCAGTACATTCCAGATCCTAACCACACTCTCAGTACATTCCAGATCCTAACCACACTCTCAGTACATTCCAGATCCTAACCACACTCTCAGTACATTCCAGATCCTAACCACACTCTCAGTACATTCCAGATCCTAACCACACTCTCAGTACATTCCAGACCCTAACCACACTCTCAGTACATTCCAGACCCTAACCACACTCTCAGTACATTCCAGATCCTAACCACACTCTCAGTACATTCCAGATCCTAAATACACTCTCAGTACATTCCAGATCCTAACCACACTCTCAGTACATTCCAGATCCTAACCACACTCCCAGTACATTCCAGACCCTAACCACACTCTCAGTACATTCCAGATCCTAAATACACTCTCAGTACATTCCAGATCCTAACCACACTCCCAGTACATTCCAGATCCTAACCACACTCTCAGTACATTCCAGATCCTAACCACACTCCCAGTACATTCCAGACCCTAACCACACACTCAGTACATTCCAGATCCTAACCACACTCTCAGTACATTCCAGACCCTAACCACACTCTCAGTACATTCCAGATCCTAACCACAATCTCAGTACATTCCAGATCCTAACCACACTCTCAGTACATTCCAGCTCCTAACCACACTCTCAGTACATTCCAGACCCTAAACACACTCTCAGTACATTCCAGATCCTAACCACACTCTCAGTACATTCCAGATCCTAACCACACACTCAGTACATTCCAGATCCTAACCTCACTCTCAGTACATTCCAGATCCTCACCACACTCTCAGTACATTCCAGATCCTAACCTCACTCTCAGTGCATTCCAGATCCTAACCACACTCCCAGTACATTCCAGATGCTAACCACACTCTCAGTGCATTCCAGATCCTAACCACACTCTCAGTACATTCCAGATACTAACCACACTCTCAGTACATTCCAGATCCTAACCACACTCTCAGTACATTCCAGACCCTAACCACACTCTCAGGACATTCCAGATCCTAACCACACTCTCAGTACATTCCAGATCCTAACCACACTCTCAGACAGTACATTCCAGATACTAACCGCACTCTCAGTACATTCCAGATCCTAACCACACTCTCAGTACATTCCAGACCCTAACCACACTCTCAGTCCATTCCAGATCCTAACCACACTCTCAGTCCATTCCAGATCCTAACCACACTCTCAGTACATTCCAGATCCTAACCACACTCTCAGGACATTCCAGATCCTAACCACACTCTCAGACAGTACATTCCAGATACTAACCACACTCTCAGTACATTCCAGATCCTAACCACACTCTCAGTACATTCCAGACCCTAACCACACTCTCAGTACATTCCAGATCCTAACCACACGCTCAGTACATTCCAGATCCTAACCACACTCTCAGTACATTCCAGACCCTAACCACCCTCTCAGTACATTCCAGATCCTAACCACACACTCAGTACATTCCAGATCCTAACCACACTCTCAGTCCATTCCAGACCCTAACCACACTCTCAGTACATTCCAGATCCGAACCACACTCTCAGTCCATTCCAGATCCTAACCACACTCTCAGGACATTCCAGATCCTAACCACGCTCTCAGTACATTCCAGATCCTAACCACGCTTTCAGTACATTCCAGATCCTAACCACACTCTCAGTACATTCCAGATCCTATCCACACTTTCAGTACATTCCAGATCCTAACCACACTCTCAGTACATTCCAGATCCTAACCACGCTCTCAGACAGTACATTCCAGATCCTAAACACACTCTCAGTACATTCCAGATCCTAACCACACTCTAGGTGCATTCTAGATCCTAACCACACACTCAGTACATTCCAGATCTTAACCACACACTCAGTACATTCCAGATCCTAACCACACTCTCAGTACATTCCAGATCCTAACCACACTCTCAGTACATTCCAGATCCTAACCACACTCTCAGACAGTACATTCCAGATCCTAAATACACTCTCAGTACATTCCAGATCCTAACCACACTCTCAGTGCATTCCAGATCCTAACCACACTCTCAGTACATTCCAGATCCTAACCACACTCTCAGTACATTCCAGATCCTAACCACACTCTCAGACAGTACATTCCAGATCCTAAATACACTCTCAGTACATTCCAGATCCTAACCACACTCTCAGTACATTCCAGATCCTAACCACACTCTCAGACAGTACATTCCAGATCCTAACCACACTCCCAGTACATTCCAGATCCTAACCACACTCTCAGTACATTCCGGATCCTAACCACACTCTCAGTGCATTCCAGATCCTAACCACACTCTCAGTACATTCCAGATCCTAACCACACTCTCAGACAGTACATTCCAGGATCTAAACACACTCTCAGTACATTCCAGATCCTCACCACACTCTCAGTGCATTCCAGATCCTAACCACACTCTCAGTACATTCCAGATCCTAACCACACTCTCAGTACATTCCAGATGCTAACCACACTCTCAGTGCATTCCAGATCCTAACCACACTCTCAGTACATTCCAGATCCTAACCATACTCTCAGTACATTCCAGATCCTAACCACACTCTCAGTGCATTCCAGATCCTAACCACACTCTCAGTACATTCCAGATCCTAAACACACTCTCAGTACATTCCAGATCCTAACCACACTCTCAGTGCATTCCAGATCCTAACCACACCCTCAGTACATTCCAGATGCTAACCACACTCTCAGTGCATTCCAGATCCTAACCACACTCTCAGTACATTCCAGATCCTAACCACACTCTCAGTACATTCCAGATCCTAACCACACTCTCAGTGCATTCCAGATCCTAACCACACTCTCAGTGCATTCCAGATCCTAACCACACTCTCAGTACATTCCAGATCCTAACCACACTCTCAGTACATTCCAGATGCTAACCACACTCTCAGTGCATTCCAGATCCTAACCACACTCTCAGTACATTCCAGATCCTAACCACACTCTCAGTACATTCCAGATCCTAACCACACTCTCAGTGCATTCCAGATCCTAACCACACTCTCAGTACATTCCAGATCCTAACCACACTCTCAGTACATTCCAGATCCTAACCACACTCTCAGTACATTCCAGATCCTAACCACACACTCAGTACTTTCCAGATCCTAACCACACTCTCATTACATTCCAGATTCTAACCACACTCTCAGTACATTCCAGACCCTAACCACACTCTCAGTACATTCCAGATCCTAACCACACTCTCAGTACATTCCAGATCCTAACCACACTCTCAGTACATTCCAGATCCTAACCACACACTCAGTACTTTCCAGATCCTAACCACACTCTCATTACATTCCAGATTCTAACCACACTCTCAGTACATTCCAGACCCTAACCACACTCTCAGTACATTCCAGATCCTAACCACACTCTCAGACAGTACATTCCAGATCCTAAATACACTCTCAGTACATTCCAGATCCTAACCACACTCTCAGTACATTCCAGATCCTAACCACACTCTCAGTACATTCCAGATCCTAACCACACTCTCAGACAGTACATTCCAGATCCTAACCACACTCTCAGACAGTACATTCCAGATCCTAACCACACTCTCAGTGCATTCCAGATCCTAACCACACCCACACTCTCAGTACATTCCAGATCCTAACCACACTCTCAGTACATTCCAGATCCTAACCACACTCTCAGACAGTACATTCCAGATCCTAACCACACTCTCAGACAGTACATTCCAGATCCTAACCACACTCTCAGACAGTACATTCCAGATCCTAACCACACTCTCAGTACATTCCAGATCCTAACCACACTCTCAGTACATTCCAGATCCTAACCACACTCTCAGGACATTCCAGATCCTAACCACACTCTCAGTACATTCCAGATCCTAAACACACTCTCAGTACATTCCAGATCCTAACCACACACTCAGTACATTCCAGGATCTAAACACACTCTCAGTACATTCCAGATCCTAACCACACTCTCAGTACATTCCAGATCCTAACCACACTCTCAGTACATTCCAGATCCTAACCACACTCTCAGACAGTACATTCCAGATCCTAACCACACTCTCAGTGCATTCCAGATCCTAACCACACTCTCAGGACATTCCAGATCCTAACCACACTCTCAGTGCATTCCAGATCCTAACCACACTCTCAGACAGTACATTCCAGATCCTAACCACACTCTCAGTGCATTCCAGATCCTAACCACACTCTCAGGACATTCCAGATCCTAACCACACTCTCAGTGCATTCCAGATCCTAACCACACTCTCAGTACATTCCAGATCCTAACCACACTCTCAGTACATTCCAGATCCTAACCACACACTCAGTACTTTCCAGATCCTAACCACACTCTCAGTACATTCCAGACCCTAACCACACTCTCAGTACATTCCAGACCCTAACCACACTCTCAGTACATTCCAGATCCTAACCACACTCTCAGTACATTCCAGATCCTAACCACACACTCAGTACTTTCCAGATCCTAACCACACTCTCAGTACATTCCAGACCCTAACCACACTCTCAGTACATTCCAGACCCTAACCACACTCTCAGTACTTTCCAGATCCTAACCACACTCTCAGTACATTCCAGACCCTAACCACACTCTCAGTACATTCCAGACCCTAACCACACTCTCAGTACATTCCAGACCCTAACCACACTCTCAGTACATTCCAGATCCTAACCACACTCTCATTACATTCCAGATTCTAACCACACTCTCAGTACATTCCAGATCCTAACCACACTCTCAGTGCTGTCCAGATCCTAACCACACTATCAGTACATTCCAGATCCTAACCACACTCTCAGTACATTCCAGATCCTAACCACACTCTCAGTACATTCCAGATCCTAACCACACTCTCAGTACATTCCAGACCCTAACCACACTCTCAGTACATTCCAGATCCTAACCACGCTCTCAGTACATTCCAGATCCTAACCACACTCTCAGACAGTACATTCCAGATCCTAA
Organism: Scyliorhinus torazame; assembly: GCF_047496885.1. Taxonomy (NCBI): domain Eukaryota; kingdom Metazoa; phylum Chordata; class Chondrichthyes; order Carcharhiniformes; family Scyliorhinidae; genus Scyliorhinus; species Scyliorhinus torazame. Next base: position 360,110,360 of record NC_092710.1, on the reverse strand, counting down.
CCACACACTCAGTACATTCCAGATCCTAAATACACTCTCAGTACATTCCAGATCCTAAATACACTCTCAGTACATTCCAGATCCTAACCACACTCTCAGTACATTCCAGATCCTAACCACACTCGCAGTACATTCCAGATCCTAACCACACTCTCAGTACATTCCAGATCCTAACCACACTCTCAGACAGTACATTCCAGATCCTAACCACACTCCCAGTACATTCCAGATCCTAACCACACTCTCAGTACATTCCGGATCCTAACCACACTCTCAGTGCATTCCAGATCCTAACCACACTCTCAGTACATTCCAGATGCTAACCACACTCTCAGTGCATTCCAGATCCTACCCACACTCTCAATACATTCCAGGATCTAAACACACTCTCAGTACATTCCAGATCCTCACCACACTCTCAGTGCATTCCAGATCCTAACCACACTCTCAGTACATTCCAGATGCTAACCACACTCTCAGTGCATTCCAGATCCTACCCACACTCTCAATACATTCCAGATCCTAACCACACTCTCAGTACATTCCAGATCCTAACCACACTCTCAGTGCATTCCAGATCCTAACCACACTCTCAGTACATTCCAGATCCTAAACACACTCTCAGTACATTCCAGATCCTAACCACACTCTCAGTGCATTCCAGATCCTAACCACACTCTCAGTACATTCCAGATCCTAACCACACTCTCAGTACATTCCAGATCCTAACCACACACTCAGTACTTTCCAGATCCTAACCACACTCTCATTACATTCCAGATTCTAACCACACTCTTAGTACATTCCAGATCCTAACCACACTCTCAGTGCTTTCCAGATACTAACCACACTCTCAGTGCATTCCAGATCCTAACCATACTCTCAGTACATTCCAGATCCTAACCACACTCTCAGTACATTCCAGATCCTAACCACACTCTCAGTACATTCCAGATCCTAACAACACACTCAGTACATTCCAGATCCTCACCACACTCTCAGTACATTCCAGATCCTAACCACACTCTCAGACAGTACATTCCAGATCCTAACCACACTCCCAGTACATTCCAGATCCTAACCACACTCTCAGTACATTCCGGATCCTAACCACACTCTCAGTGCATTCCAGATCCTAACCACACTCTCAGTACATTCCAGATCCTAACCACACTCTCAGTGCATTCCAGATCCTAACCACACTCTCAGTACATTCCAGATCCTAACCACACTCTCAGACAGTACATTCCAGGATCTAAACACACTCTCAGTACATTCCAGATCCTCACCACACTCTCAGTGCATTACAGATCCTAACCACACTCTCAGTACATTCCAGATCCTAACCACACACTCAGTACATTCCAGATCCTAACCACACACTCAGTACATTCCAGATCCTAACCACACTCTCAGACAGTACATTCCAGGATCTAAACACACTCTCAGTACATTCCAGATCCTCACCACACTCTCAGTGCATTACAGATCCTAACCACACTCTCAGTACATTCCAGATCCTAACCACACACTCAGTACATTCCAGATCCTAACCACACTCTCAGTACATTCCAGATCCTAACCACACTCTCAGTACATTCCAGATCCTAACCACACTCTCAGTACATTCCAGATCCTAACCACACTCTCAGTACATTCCAGATCCTAACCACACTCTCAGTGCATTCCAGATCCTAACCACACTCTCAGTACATTCCAGATCCTAAACACACTCTCAGTACATTCCAGATCCTAACCACACTCTCAGTCCATTCCAGATCCTAAACACACTCTCAGTGCATTCCAGATCCTCACCACACTCTCAGTGCATTCCAGATCCTAACCACACTCTCAGTACATTCCAGATCCTAACCACACTCTCAGTACATTCCAGATGCTAACCACACTCTCAGTGCATTCCAGATCCTAACCACACTCTCAGTACATTCCAGATCCTAACCACACTCTCAGTACATTCCAGATCCTAACCACACTCTCAGTGCATTCCAGATCCTAACCACACTCTCAGTACATTCCAGATCCTAAACACACTCTCAGTACATTCCAGATCCTAACCACACTCTCAGTGCATTCCAGATCCTAACCACACTCTCAGTACATTCCAGATCCTAACCACACTCTCAGTGCATTCCAGATCCTAACCACACTCTCAGTACATTCCAGATCCTAACCACACTCTCAGTACATTCCAGATCCTAACCACACTCTCAGTGCATTCCAGATCCTAACCACACTCTCAGTACATTCCAGATCCTAACCACACTCTCAGTACATTCCAGATCCTAACCACACTCTCAGTGCATTCCAGATCCTAACCACACTCTCAGTACATTCCAGATCCTAACCACACTCCCAGTACATTCCAGATCCTAACCACACTCTCAGTGCATTCCAGATCCTAACCACACTCTCAGTACATTCCAGATCCTAACCACACTCTCAGTACATTCCAGATCCTAACCAAACTCTCAGTGCATTCCAGATCCTAACCACACTCTCAGTACATTCCAGATCCTAACCACACTCTCAGTACATTCCAGATCCTAACCACACTCTCAGTACATTCCAGATCCTAACCACACTCTCAGTACATTCCAGATCCTAACCAAACTCTCAGTGCATTCCAGATCCTAACCACACTCTCAGTACATTCCAGATCCTAACCACACTCTCAGTACATTCCAGATCCTAACCACACTCTCAGTACATTCCAGATCCTACCCACACTCTCAGACAGTACATTCCAGGATCTAAACACACTCTCAGTACATTCCAGATCCTCACCACACTCTCAGTGCATTCCAGATCCTAACCACACTCTCAGTACATTCCAGATGCTAACCACACTCTCAGTACATTCCAGATGCTAACCACACTCTCAGTGCATTCCAGATCCTAACCACACTCTCAGTACATTCCAGATGCTAACCACACTCTCAGTGCATTCCAGATCCTAACCACACTCTCAGTACATTCCAGATCCTAACCACACTCTCAGTACATTCCAGATCCTAACCACACTCTCAGTACATTCCAGATCCTAACCACACTCTCAGTACATTCCAGATCCTACCCACACTCTCAGACAGTACATTCCAGGATCTAAACACACTCTCAGTACATTCCAGATCCTCACCACACTCTCAGTACATTCCAGATCCTAACCACACTCTCAGTACATTCCAGATCCTAACCACACTCTCAGTACATTCCAGATCCTAACCAAACTCTCAGTGCATTCCAGATCCTAACCACACTCTCAGTACATTCCAGATCCTAACCACACTCTCAGTACATTCCAGATCCTAACCACACACTCAGTGCATTCCAGATCCTAACCACACTCTCAGTACATTCCAGATCCTAACCACACTCTCAGTACATTCCAGATGCTAACCACACTCTCAGTGCATTCCAGATCCTAACCACACTCTCAGTGCATTCCAGATCCTAACCACACTCTCAGTACATTCCAGATCCTAACCACACTCTCAGTACATTCCAGATGCTAACCACACTCTCAGTGCATTCCAGATCCTAACCACACTCTCAGTACATTCCAGATCCTAACCACACTCTCAGTACATTCCAGATCCTAACCACACTCTCAGTGCATTCCAGATCCTAACCACACTCTCAGTGCATTCCAGACCCTAACCACACTCTCAGTACATTCCAGATCCTAAACACACTCTCAGTACATTCCAGATCCTAACCACACTCTCAGTACATTCCAGATCCTAACCACACTCTCAGTACATTCCAGATGCTAACCACACTCTCAGTGCATTCCAGATCCTAACCACACTCTCAGTACATTCCAGATCCTAACCACACTCTCAGTACATTCCAGATCCTAACCACACTCTCAGTGCATTCCAGATCCTAACCACACTCTCAGTACATTCCAGATCCTAACCACACTCTCAGTACATTCCAGATCCTAACCACACTCTCAGTGCATTCCAGATCCTAACCACACTCTCAGTACATTCCAGATCCTAACCACACTCTCAGTACATTCCAGATCCTAACCACACTCTCAGTGCATTCCAGATCCTAACCACACTCTCAGTACATTCCAGATCCTAACCACACACTCAGTACATTCCAGATACTAACCTCACTCTCAGTGCATTCCAGATCCTAACCACACTCTCAGTACATTCCAGATGCTAACCACACTCTCAGTACATTCCAGATCCTAACCACACACTCAGTACATTCCAGATCCTAACCACACTCTCAGTACATTCCAGATCCTAACCACACTCTCAGTACATTCCAGATCCTAACCACACTCTCAGTACATTCCAGATGCTAACCACACTCTCAGTACATTCCAGATCCTAACCACACTCTCAGTACATTCCAGATCCTAACCACACTCTCAGTGCATTCCAGATCCTAACCACACTCTCAGTACATTCCAGATCCTAACCACTCTCTCAGTACATTCCAGATCCTAACCACACTCTCAGTACATTCCAGATCCTAACCACACTCTCAGTACATTCCAGATACTAACCTCACTCTCAGTGCATTCCAGATCCTAACCACACTCTCAGTACATTCCAGATCCTAACCACACTCTCAGTACATTCCAGACCCTAACCACACTCTCAGTACATTCCAGATCCTAACCACACTCTCAGTACATTCCAGATCCTAACCTCACTCTCAGTACATTCCAGACCCTAACCACACTCTCAGTACATTCCAGATCCTAACCACACTCTCAGTACATTCCAGACCCTAACCACACTCTCAGTACATTCCAGACCCTAACCACACACTCAGTACATTCCAGATCCTAACCACACTCTCAGTACATTCCAGATCCTAACCACACTCTCAGTACATTCCAGATCCTAACCACACTCTCAGTACATTCCAGATCCTAACCACACTCTCAGTACATTCCAGATCCTAACCACACACTCAGTACATTCCAGATCCTAACCACACTCTCAGTACATTCCAGATCCTAACCACACTCTCAGTGCATTCCAGATCCTAACCACACTCTCAGTACATTCCAGATCCTAACCACACACTCAGTACATTCCAGATCCTAACCACACTCTCAGTATATTCCAGATCCTAACCACACTCTCAGTACATTCCAGATCCTAACCACACTCTCAGTGCATTCCAGATCCTAACCACACTCTCAGTACATTCCAGATCCTAACCACACTCTCAGTACATTCCAGATCCTAACCACACACTCAGTACATTCCAGATCCTAACCACACTCTCAGTACATTCCAGATCCTAACCACACTCTCAGTACATTCCAGACCCTAACCACACACTCAGTACATTCCAGATGCTAACCACACTCTCAGTACATTCCAGATCCTAACCACACTCTCAGTACATTCCAGATCCTAACCACACTCTCAGTACATTCCAGATCCTAACCACACTCGCAGTACATTCCAGCCCCTAACCACACTCTCAGTACATTCCAGACCCTAACCACACACTCAGTACATTCCAGATCCTAACCACACTCTCAGTACATTCCAGACCCTAACCACACACTCAGTACATTCCAGATCCTAACCACACTCTCAGTACATTCCAGCCCCTAACCACACTCTCAGTACATTCCAGACCCTAACCACACACTCAGTACATTCCAGATCCTAACCGCACTCTCAGTACATTCCAGATCCTAACCACACTCTCAGTACATTCCAGATCCTAACCACACTCTCAGTACATTCCAGATCCTAACCACACTCGCAGTACATTCCAGCCCCTAACCACACTCTCAGTACATTCCAGACCCTAACCACACACTCAGTACATTCCAGATCCTAACCACACACTCAGTACATTCCAGATCCTAACCACACTCTCAGTACATTCCAGACCCTAACCACACACTCAGTACATTCCAGATCCTAACCACACTCTCAGTACATTCCAGATCCTAACCACACTCTCAGTACATTCCAGATCCTAACCACACTCTCAGTACATTCCAGATCCTCACCACACTCTCAGTACATTCCAGATCCTAACCACAGTCTCAGTACACTCCAGATCCTAACCACACTCTCAGTACATTCCAGATCCTAAATACACTCTCAGTACATTCCAGATCCTCACCACACTCTCAGTACATTCCAGATCCTAACCACAGTCTCAGTACACTCCAGATCCTAACCACACTCTCAGTACATTCCAGATCCTAACCACACTCTCAGTACATTCCAGACCCTAACCACACTCTCAGTACATTCCAGATCCTAACCACACTCTCAGTACATTCCAGATCCTAACCACACTCTCAGTACATTCCAGATCCTAACCACACTCTCAGTACATTCCAGTTCCTAACCACACTCTCAGTACATTCCAGATCCTAACCACACTCTCAGTACATTCCAGATCCTAACCACACTCTCAGTACATTCCAGACCCTAATCACACTCTCAGTACATTCCAGATGCTAACCACACACTCAGTACATTCCAGATCCTAACCACACTCTCAGTACATTCCAGATCCTAACCACACTCTCAGTACATTCCAGATCCGAACCACACTCTCAGTACATTCCAGATCCTAACCACACTCTCAGTACATTGCAGATCCTAACCACACTCGCAGTACATTCCAGCCCCTAACCACACTCTCAGTACATTCCAGACCCTAACCACACACTCCGTACATTCCAGCCCCTAACCACACTCTCAGTACATTCCAGACCCTAACCACACTCTCAGTACATTCCAGATCCTAACCACACTCTCAGTACATTCCAGACCCTAATCACACTCTCAGTACATTCCAGATCCTAACCACACTCTCAGTACATTCCAGACCCTAACCACGCTCTCAGTACATTCCAGATGCTAACCACACACTCAGTACATTCCAGATCCTAACCACACTCTCAGTACATTCCAGATCCTAACCACACTCTCAGTACATTCCAGATCCTAACCACACACTCAGTCCATTCCAGATCTTAACCACACACTCAGTACATTCCAGATCCTAACCACACTCTCAGTACATTCCAGATCTTAACCACACACTCAGTACATTCCAGATCCTAACCACACTCTCAGTACATTCCAGATCCTAACCACACTCTCAGTACATTCCAGATCCTAACCACACACTCAGTCCATTCCAGATCTTAACCACACACTCAGTACATTCCAGATCCTAACCACACTATCAGTACATTCCAGATGCTAACCACACTCTCAGTACATTCCAGATCCTAACCACACTCTCAGACAGTACATTCCAGATCCTAAATACACTCTCAGTACATTCCAGATCCTAACCACACTCTCAGTACATTCCAGATCCTAACCACACTCTCAGTGCATTCCAGATCCTAACCACACTCTCAGTACATTCCAGATCCTAACCACACTCTCAGTACATTCCAGATGCTAACCACACTCTCAGTACATTCCAGATCCTAACCACACTCTCAGTACATTCCAGATCCTAACCACACTCTCAGTGCATTCCAGATCCTAACCACACTCTCAGTACATTCCAGATCCTAAACACACTCTCAGTACATTCCAGATCCTAACCACACTCTCAGTGCATTCCAGATCCTAACCACACTCTCAGTACATTCCAGATCCTAACCACACCCTCAGTACATTCCAGATCCTAACCATACTCTCAGTACATTCCAGATCCTAACCACACACTCAGTTCTTTCCAAATCCTAACCACACTCTCATTACATTCCAGATCCTAACCACACTCTCAGTACATTCCAGATCCTAACCACACTCTCAGTGCTTTCCAGATCCTAACCACACTCTCAGTACATTCCAGATCCTAACCACACTCTCAGTGCTTTCCAGATCCTAACCACACCCTCAGTACATTCCAGATCCTAACCACACTCTCAGTACATTCCAGATCCTAACCACCATCTCAGTGCTTTCCAGATCCTAACCACACTCACAGTGCATTCCAGATCCTAAACAAACTCTCAGTACATTCCAGATCCTAACCACACTCTCAGTACATTCCAGACCCTAACCACACTCTCAGTACATTCCAGATCCTAACCACACTCTCAGTACATTCCAGATGCTAACAACACTCTCAGTACATTCCAGATCCTAACCACACTCTCAGTACATTCCAGATCCTAACCACACTCTCAGTACATTCCAGTTCCTAACCACACTCTCAGTACATTCCAGATCCTCACCACACTCTCAGTACATTCCAGATCCTAACCACACTCTCAGTACATTCCAGATCCTAACCACACTCTCAGTACATTCCAGATCCTAACCACACTCTCAGTACATTCCAGATGCTAACAACACACTCAGTACATTCCAGATCCTAACCACACTCTCAGACAGTACATTCCAGATCCTAACCACACTCTCAGTACATTCCAGATCCTAACCACACTCTCAGACAGTACATTCCAGATCCTAACCACACTCTCAGTACATTCCAGATCCTAACCTCACTCTCAGTGCATTCCAGATCCTAACCACACTCTCAGTACATTCCAGATGCTAACAACACACTCAGTACATTCCAGATCCTAACCACACTCTCAGTACATTCCAGATCCTAACCACACTCTCAGTACATTCCAGATCCTAACCACACTCTCAGACAGTACATTCCAGATACTAACCACACTCTCAGTCCATTCCAGATCCTAACCACACTCTCAGTACATTCCAGATCCTAACCACACTCTCAGTACATTCCAGATCCTAACCACACTCTCAGGACATTCCAGATCCTAACCATGCTCTCAGTACATTCCAGATCCTAACCACGCTTTCAGTACATTCCAGATCCTAACCACACTCTCAGTACATTCCAGATCCTAACCACACTCTCAGTACATTCCAGATCCTAACCACACTCTCAGTACATTCCAGATCCTAACCACACTCTCAGTACATTCCAGATCCTAACCACACTCTCAGTACATTCCAGATCCTAACCACACTCTCAGTACATTCCAGATCCTAACCACACTCTCAGTACATTCCAGATCCTAACCACACTCTCAGTACATTCCAGATCCTAACCACACTCTCTGTACATTCCAGACCCTAACCACACTCTCAGTACATTCCAGACCCTAACCACACTCTCAGTACATTCCAGATACTAACCACACTCTCAGACAGTACATTCCAGATACTAACCAACTCTCAGTACATTCCAGATCCTAACCACACTCTCAGTACATTCCAGACCCTAACCACACTCTCAGTACATTCCAGATCCTAACCACACTCTCAGTCCATTCCAGATCCTAACCACACTCTCAGTACATTCCAGATCCTAACCACACTCTCAGGACATTCCAGATCCTAACCACGCTCTCAGTACATTCCAGATCCTAACCACGCTTTCAGTACATTCCAGATCCTAACCACACTCTCAGTACATTCCAGATCCTAACCACACTCTCAGTACATTCCAGATCCTAACCACACTCTCTGTACATTCCAGACCCTAACCACACTCTCAGTACATTCCAGACCCTAACCACACTCTCAGTACATTCCAGATCCTAACCACACTCTCAGTACATTCCAGATCCTAACCACACTCAGTACATTCCAGATCCTAACCACACTCTCAGTACATTCCAGATCCTAACCACACTCTCAGTACATTCCAGATCCTAACCACACACTCAGTACATTCCAGATCCTAACCACACACTCAGTACATTCCAGATCCTATCCACACTTTCAGTACATTCCAGATCCTAACCACACTCTCAGTACATTCCAGATCCTAACCACACTCTCAGTACATTCCAGATCCTAACCACACTCTCAGTGCATTCCAGATCCTAACCACACTCTAGGTGCATTCTAGATCCTAACCACACACTCAGTACATTCCAGATCTTAACCACACACTCAGTACATTCCAGATCCTAACCACACCCTCAGTACATTCCAGATCCTAACCACACTCTAGGTGCATTCTAGATCCTAACCACACACTCAGTACATTCCAGATCTTAACCACACACTCAGTACATTCCAGATCCTAACCACACCCTCAGTACATTCCAGATCCTAACCACACTCTCAGTACATTCCAGATCCTAACCACACTCTCAGTGCATTCCAGATCCTAACCACACTCTCAGACAGTACATTCCAGATCCTAACCACACTCTCAGTACATTCCAGATCCTAACCACACTCTCAGTACATTCCAGATCCTACACACACTCTCAGACAGTACATTCCAGATCCTAACCACACTCTCAGTACATTCCAGATCCTCACCACACTCTCAGTACATTCCAGATCCTAACCACACTCTCAGACAGTACATTCCAGATCCTAACCACACTCCCAGTACATTCCAGATCCTGACCACACTCTCAGTACATTCCGGATCCTAACCACACTCTCAGTGCATTCCAGATCCAAACCACACTCTCAGTACATTCCAGATCCTAACCACACTCTCAGTACATTCCAGATCCTAACCACACTCTCAGACAGTACATTCCAGGATCTAAACACACTCTCAGTACATTCCAGATCCTCACCACACTCTCAGTGCATTCCAGATCCTAACCACACTCTCAGTACATTCCAGATCCTCACCACACTCTCAGTACATTCCAGATCCTCACCACACTCTCAGTGCATTCCAGATCCTAACCACACTCTCAGTACATTCCAGATCCTCACCACACTCTCAGTACATTCCAGATCCTAACCACACTCTCAGTACATTCCAGATCCTAACCACACTCTCAGTACATTCCAGATCCTAACCACACTCTCAGTGCATTCCAGATCCTAACCACACTCTCAGTACATTCCAGATCCTAACCACACTCTCAGTACATTCCAGATCCTAACCACACTCTCAGTGCATTCCAGATCCTAACCACACTCTCAGTACATTCCAGATCCTAAACACACTCTCAGTACATTCCAGATCCTAACCACACTCTCAGTACATTCCAGATGCTAACCACACTCTCAGTGCATTCCAGATCCTAACCACACTCTCAGTACATTCCAGATCCTAACCACACTCTCAGTACATTCCAGATCCTAACCACACTCTCAGTGCATTCCAGATCCTAACCACACTCTCAGTACATTCCAGATCCTAACCACACTCTCAGTACATTCCAGATCCTAACCACACTCTCAGTGCATTCCAGATCCTAACCACACTCTCAGTACATTCCAGATCCTAACCACACTCTCAGTACATTCCAGATCCTAACCCCACTCTCAGTACATTCCAGATCCTACCCACACTCTCAGTACATTCCAGATCCTAAACACACTCTCAGTACATTCCAGATCCTAACCACACTCTCAGTGCATTCCAGATCCTAACCACACACTCAGTACATTCCAGATCCTAACCACACACTCAGTACTTTCCAGATCCTAACCACACTCTCAGACAGTACATTCCAGATCCTAAATACACTCTCAGTACATTCCAGATCCTAACCACACTCTCAGTGCTTTCCAGATCCTAACCACACTCTCAGTGCTTTCCAGATCCTAACCACACTCTCAGTACATTCCAGATCCTAACCGCACTCTCAGTACATTCCAGATCCTAACCATACTCTCATTACATTCCAGATCCTAACCACACTCTCAGTACATTCCAGATCCTAACCACACTCTCAGTACATTCCAGATCCTAACCATACTCTCATTACATTCCAGATCCTAACCACACTCTCAGTACATTCCAGATCCTAACCACACTCTCAGTACATTCCAGATCCTAACCACACTCTCAGTGCTTTCCAGATCCTAACCACACACTCAGTACATTCCAGATCCTAACCATACTCTCAGTACATTCCAGATCCTAACCATACTCTCAGTACATTCCAGATCCTAACCACACTCTCAGTACATTCCAGATCCTAACCTCACTCTCAGTGCATTCCAGATCCTAACCACACTCTCAGTACATTCCAGATGCTAACAACACACTCAGTACATTCCAGATCCTAACCACACTCTCAGACAGTACATTCCAGATCCTAACCACACTCTCAGTACATTCCAGATCCTAACCACACTCTCAGTACATTCCAGATCCTAACCACACTCTGAGTACATTCCAGATCCTAACCACACTCTCAGTACATTCCAGATCCTAACCACACTCTGAGTACATTCCAGATCCTAACCACACTCTCAGTACATTCCAGATCCTAACCACACTCTCAGTACATTCCAGATCCTAACCACACTCTGAGTACATTCCAGATCCTAACCACACTCTCAGTACATTCCAGATCCTAACCACACTCTCAGACAGTACATTCCAGATCCTAACCACACTCTCAGTACATTCCAGATCCTAACCACACACTCAGTCCATTCCAGATCCTAACCACACTCTGAGTACATTCCAGATCCTAACCACACTCTCAGTACATTCCAGATCCTAACCACACTCTCAGACAGTACATTCCAGATCCTAACCACACTCTCAGTACATTCCAGATCCTAACCACACTCTCAGTACATTCCAGATCCTAACCACACTCTCAGTGCATTCCAGATCCTAACCACACTCTCAGTACATTCCAGATCCTAACCACACACTCAGTACATTCCAGATCCTAACCACACACTCAGACAGTACATTCCAGATCCTAAATACACTCTCAGTACATTCCAGATCCTAACCACACTCTCAGTACATTCCAGACCCTAACCACACTCTCAGTACATTCCAGATGCTAACCACACACTCAGTACATTCCAGATCCTAACCACACTCTCAGTACATTCCAGATCCTAACCACACTCTCAGTACATTCCAGATCCTAACCACACTCTCAGTACATTCCAGACCCTAACCACACTCTCAGTACATTCCAGATGCTAACCACACACTCAGTACATTCCAGATCCTAACCACACACTCAGACAGTACATTCCAGATCCTAAATACACTCTCAGTACATTCCAGATCCTAACCACACTCTCAGTACATTCCAGATCCTAACCACACTCTCAGTACATTCCAGACCCTAACCACACTCTGAGTACATTCCAGATCCTAACCACACTCTCAGTACATTCCAGATCCTAACCACACTCTCAGACAGTACATTCCAGATCCTAACCACACTCTCAGTACATTCCAGATCCTAACCACACTCTCAGTACATTCCAGATCCTAACCACACTCTCAGACAGTACATTCCAGACCCTAACCACACTCTCAGTACATTCCAGATCCTAACCACACTCTCAGTACATTCCAGATCCTAACCACACTCTGAGTACATTCCAGATCCTAACCACACTCTCAGTACATTCCAGATCCTAACCACACTCTCAGTACATTCCAGATCCTAACCACACTCTCAGACAGTACATTCCAGATCCTAACCACACTCTCAGTACATTCCAGATCCTAACCACACACTCAGTCCATTCCAGATCCTAACCACACTCTGAGTACATTCCAGATCCTAACCACACTCTCAGTACATTCCAGATCCTAACCACACTCTCAGTACATTCCAGATCCTAAACACACTCCCAGTACATTCCAGATCCTAACCACACTCTCAGTACATTCCAGATCCTAAACACACTCCCAGTCCATTCCAGATCCTAACCACACTCTGAGTACATTCCAGATCCTAACCACACTCTCAGTACATTCCAGATCCTAACCACACTCTCAGTACATTCCAGATCCTAACCACACTCTCAGTACATTCCAGATCCTAACCACACTCTCAGACAGTACATTCCAGATCCTAACCACACTCTCAGTACATTCCAGATCCTAACCACACTCTCAGTACATTCCAGATCCTAACCACACTCTCAGTGCATTCCAGATCCTAACCACGCTCTCAGTACATTCCAGATCCTAACCACACACTCAGTACATTCCAGATCCTAACCACACTCTCAGTACATTCCAGATCCTAACCACACTCTCAGTACATTCCAGATCCTAACCACACTCTCAGTACATTCCAGATCCTAACCACACTCTCAGTACATTCCAGATCCTAACCACACTCAGACAGTACATTCCAGATCCTAAATACACTCTCAGTACATTCCAGATCCTAACCACACTCTCAGTACATTCCAGACCCTAACCACACTCTCAGTACATTCCAGATGCTAACCACACACTCAGTACATTCCAGATCCTAACCACACTCTCAGTACATTCCAGATCCTAACCACACTCTCAGTACATTCCAGATCCTAACCACACTCTCAGTACATTCCAGACCCTAACCACACTCTCAGTACATTCCAGATGCTAACCACACACTCAGTACATTCCAGATCCTAACCACACTCTCAGTACATTCCAGATCCTAACCACACTCTCAGTACATTCCAGATCCTAACCACACTCTCAGTACATTCCAGATCCTAACCACACTCTCAGTACATTCCAGATCCTAACCACACTCTCAGTGCATTCCAGATCCTAAACACACTCTCAGTGCATTCCAGATCCTAACCACACTCTCAGTACATTCCAGATCCTAACCACACTCTCAGTACATTCCAGATCCTAACCACACTCTCAGTACATTCCAGATCCTAACCACACTCTCAGTACATTCCAGATCCTAACCACACTCTCAGTGCATTCCAGATCCTAACCACACTCTCAGTACATTCCAGATCCTAACCACACATTCAGTACATTCCAGATCCTAACCACACACTCAGTACATTCCAGATCCTGACCACACTCTCAGTACATTCCAGATCCTAACCACACTCTCAGTACATTCCAGATCCTAACCACACACTCAGTACATTCCAGATCCTAACCACACTCTCAGACAGTACATTCCAGATCCTAAATACACTCTCAGTACATTCCAGATCCTAACCACACTCTCAGTACATTCCAGATCCTAACCACACTCTCAGTACATTCCAGATCCTCACCACACTCTCAGTGCATTCCAGATCCTAACCACACTCTCAGTACATTCCAGATCCTAACCACACTCTCAGTAACTTCCAGATGCTAACCACACTCTCAGTGCATTCCAGATCCTAACCACACTCTCAGTACATTCCAGATCCTAACCACACTCTCAGTACATTCCAGATCCTAACCACACTCTCAGTACATTCCAGATCCTAACCACACTCTCAGTACATTCCAGATCCTCACCACACTCTCAGTGCATTCCAGATCCTAACCACACTCTCAGTACATTCCAGATCCTAACCACACTCTCAGTACATTCCAGATCCTAACCACACTCTCAGTACATTCCAGATGCTAACCACACTCTCAGTGCATTCCAGATCCTAACCACACTCTCAGTACATTCCAGATCCTAACCACACTCACAGTACATTCCAGATCCTAACCACACTCTCAGGACATTCCAGATCCTAACCATGCTCTCAGTACATTCCAGATCCTAACCACGCTTTCAGTACATTCCAGATCCTAACCACACTCTCAGTACATTCCAGATCCTAACCACACTCTCAGTACATTCCAGATCCTAACCACACTCTCAGTACATTCCAGATCCTAACCACACTCTCAGTACATTCCAGATCCTAACCACACTCTCAGTACATTCCAGATCCTAACCACACTCTCAGTACATTCCAGATCCTAACCACACTCTCAGTACATTCCAGATCCTAACCACACTCTCAGTACATTCCAGATCCTAACCACACTCTCTGTACATTCCAGACCCTAACCACACTCTCAGTACATTCCAGACCCTAACCACACTCTCAGTACATTCCAGATACTAACCACACTCTCAGACAGTACATTCCAGATACTAACCAACTCTCAGTACATTCCAGATCCTAACCACACTCTCAGTACATTCCAGACCCTAACCACACTCTCAGTACATTCCAGATCCTAACCACACTCTCAGTCCATTCCAGATCCTAACCACACTCTCAGTACATTCCAGATCCTAACCACACTCTCAGGACATTCCAGATCCTAACCACGCTCTCAGTACATTCCAGATCCTAACCACGCTTTCAGTACATTCCAGATCCTAACCACACTCTCAGTACATTCCAGATCCTAACCACACTCTCAGTACATTCCAGATCCTAACCACACTCTCTGTACATTCCAGACCCTAACCACACTCTCAGTACATTCCAGACCCTAACCACACTCTCAGTACATTCCAGATCCTAACCACACTCTCAGTACATTCCAGATCCTAACCACACTCAGTACATTCCAGATCCTAACCACACTCTCAGTACATTCCAGATCCTAACCACACTCTCAGTACATTCCAGATCCTAACCACACACTCAGTACATTCCAGATCCTAACCACACACTCAGTACATTCCAGATCCTATCCACACTTTCAGTACATTCCAGATCCTAACCACACTCTCAGTACATTCCAGATCCTAACCACACTCTCAGTACATTCCAGATCCTAACCACACTCTCAGTGCATTCCAGATCCTAACCACACTCTAGGTGCATTCTAGATCCTAACCACACACTCAGTACATTCCAGATCTTAACCACACACTCAGTACATTCCAGATCCTAACCACACCCTCAGTACATTCCAGATCCTAACCACACTCTAGGTGCATTCTAGATCCTAACCACACACTCAGTACATTCCAGATCTTAACCACACACTCAGTACATTCCAGATCCTAACCACACCCTCAGTACATTCCAGATCCTAACCACACTCTCAGTACATTCCAGATCCTAACCACACTCTCAGTGCATTCCAGATCCTAACCACACTCTCAGACAGTACATTCCAGATCCTAACCACACTCTCAGTACATTCCAGATCCTAACCACACTCTCAGTACATTCCAGATCCTACACACACTCTCAGACAGTACATTCCAGATCCTAACCACACTCTCAGTACATTCCAGATCCTCACCACACTCTCAGTACATTCCAGATCCTAACCACACTCTCAGACAGTACATTCCAGATCCTAACCACACTCCCAGTACATTCCAGATCCTGACCACACTCTCAGTACATTCCGGATCCTAACCACACTCTCAGTGCATTCCAGATCCAAACCACACTCTCAGTACATTCCAGATCCTAACCACACTCTCAGTACATTCCAGATCCTAACCACACTCTCAGACAGTACATTCCAGGATCTAAACACACTCTCAGTACATTCCAGATCCTCACCACACTCTCAGTGCATTCCAGATCCTAACCACACTCTCAGTACATTCCAGATCCTCACCACACTCTCAGTACATTCCAGATCCTCACCACACTCTCAGTGCATTCCAGATCCTAACCACACTCTCAGTACATTCCAGATCCTCACCACACTCTCAGTACATTCCAGATCCTAACCACACTCTCAGTACATTCCAGATCCTAACCACACTCTCAGTACATTCCAGATCCTAACCACACTCTCAGTGCATTCCAGATCCTAACCACACTCTCAGTACATTCCAGATCCTAACCACACTCTCAGTACATTCCAGATCCTAACCACACTCTCAGTGCATTCCAGATCCTAACCACACTCTCAGTACATTCCAGATCCTAAACACACTCTCAGTACATTCCAGATCCTAACCACACTCTCAGTACATTCCAGATGCTAACCACACTCTCAGTGCATTCCAGATCCTAACCACACTCTCAGTACATTCCAGATCCTAACCACACTCTCAGTACATTCCAGATCCTAACCACACTCTCAGTGCATTCCAGATCCTAACCACACTCTCAGTACATTCCAGATCCTAACCACACTCTCAGTACATTCCAGATCCTAACCACACTCTCAGTGCATTCCAGATCCTAACCACACTCTCAGTACATTCCAGATCCTAACCACACTCTCAGTACATTCCAGATCCTAACCCCACTCTCAGTACATTCCAGATCCTACCCACACTCTCAGTACATTCCAGATCCTAAACACACTCTCAGTACATTCCAGATCCTAACCACACTCTCAGTGCATTCCAGATCCTAACCACACACTCAGTACATTCCAGATCCTAACCACACACTCAGTACTTTCCAGATCCTAACCACACTCTCAGACAGTACATTCCAGATCCTAAATACACTCTCAGTACATTCCAGATCCTAACCACACTCTCAGTGCTTTCCAGATCCTAACCACACTCTCAGTGCTTTCCAGATCCTAACCACACTCTCAGTACATTCCAGATCCTAACCGCACTCTCAGTACATTCCAGATCCTAACCATACTCTCATTACATTCCAGATCCTAACCACACTCTCAGTACATTCCAGATCCTAACCACACTCTCAGTACATTCCAGATCCTAACCATACTCTCATTACATTCCAGATCCTAACCACACTCTCAGTACATTCCAGATCCTAACCACACTCTCAGTACATTCCAGATCCTAACCACACTCTCAGTGCTTTCCAGATCCTAACCACACACTCAGTACATTCCAGATCCTAACCATACTCTCAGTACATTCCAGATCCTAACCATACTCTCAGTACATTCCAGATCCTAACCACACTCTCAGTACATTCCAGATCCTAACCTCACTCTCAGTGCATTCCAGATCCTAACCACACTCTCAGTACATTCCAGATGCTAACAACACACTCAGTACATTCCAGATCCTAACCACACTCTCAGACAGTACATTCCAGATCCTAACCACACTCTCAGTACATTCCAGATCCTAACCACACTCTCAGTACATTCCAGATCCTAACCACACTCTGAGTACATTCCAGATCCTAACCACACTCTCAGTACATTCCAGATCCTAACCACACTCTGAGTACATTCCAGATCCTAACCACACTCTCAGTACATTCCAGATCCTAACCACACTCTCAGTACATTCCAGATCCTAACCACACTCTGAGTACATTCCAGATCCTAACCACACTCTCAGTACATTCCAGATCCTAACCACACTCTCAGACAGTACATTCCAGATCCTAACCACACTCTCAGTACATTCCAGATCCTAACCACACACTCAGTCCATTCCAGATCCTAACCACACTCTGAGTACATTCCAGATCCTAACCACACTCTCAGTACATTCCAGATCCTAACCACACTCTCAGACAGTACATTCCAGATCCTAACCACACTCTCAGTACATTCCAGATCCTAACCACACTCTCAGTACATTCCAGATCCTAACCACACTCTCAGTGCATTCCAGATCCTAACCACACTCTCAGTACATTCCAGATCCTAACCACACACTCAGTACATTCCAGATCCTAACCACACACTCAGACAGTACATTCCAGATCCTAAATACACTCTCAGTACATTCCAGATCCTAACCACACTCTCAGTACATTCCAGACCCTAACCACACTCTCAGTACATTCCAGATGCTAACCACACACTCAGTACATTCCAGATCCTAACCACACTCTCAGTACATTCCAGATCCTAACCACACTCTCAGTACATTCCAGATCCTAACCACACTCTCAGTACATTCCAGACCCTAACCACACTCTCAGTACATTCCAGATGCTAACCACACACTCAGTACATTCCAGATCCTAACCACACACTCAGACAGTACATTCCAGATCCTAAATACACTCTCAGTACATTCCAGATCCTAACCACACTCTCAGTACATTCCAGATCCTAACCACACTCTCAGTACATTCCAGATCCTAACCACACTCTCAGACAGTACATTCCAGATCCTAACCACACTCTCAGTACATTCCAGATCCTAACCACACTCTCAGTACATTCCAGATCCTAACCACACTCTCAGACAGTACATTCCAGACCCTAACCACACTCTCAGTACATTCCAGATCCTAACCACACTCTCAGTACATTCCAGATCCTAACCACACTCTGAGTACATTCCAGATCCTAACCACACTCTCAGTACATTCCAGATCCTAACCACACTCTCAGTACATTCCAGATCCTAACCACACTCTCAGACAGTACATTCCAGATCCTAACCACACTCTCAGTACATTCCAGATCCTAACCACACACTCAGTCCATTCCAGATCCTAACCACACTCTGAGTACATTCCAGATCCTAACCACACTCTCAGTACATTCCAGATCCTAACCACACTCTCAGTACATTCCAGATCCTAAACACACTCCCAGTACATTCCAGATCCTAACCACACTCTCAGTACATTCCAGATCCTAAACACACTCCCAGTCCATTCCAGATCCTAACCACACTCTGAGTACATTCCAGATCCTAACCACACTCTCAGTACATTCCAGATCCTAACCACACTCTCAGTACATTCCAGATCCTAACCACACTCTCAGTACATTCCAGATCCTAACCACACTCTCAGACAGTACATTCCAGATCCTAACCACACTCTCAGTACATTCCAGATCCTAACCACACTCTCAGTACATTCCAGATCCTAACCACACTCTCAGTGCATTCCAGATCCTAACCACGCTCTCAGTACATTCCAGATCCTAACCACACACTCAGTACATTCCAGATCCTAACCACACTCTCAGTACATTCCAGATCCTAACCACACTCTCAGTACATTCCAGATCCTAACCACACTCTCAGTACATTCCAGATCCTAACCACACTCTCAGTACATTCCAGATCCTAACCACACTCAGACAGTACATTCCAGATCCTAAATACACTCTCAGTACATTCCAGATCCTAACCACACTCTCAGTACATTCCAGACCCTAACCACACTCTCAGTACATTCCAGATGCTAACCACACACTCAGTACATTCCAGATCCTAACCACACTCTCAGTACATTCCAGATCCTAACCACACTCTCAGTACATTCCAGATCCTAACCACACTCTCAGTACATTCCAGACCCTAACCACACTCTCAGTACATTCCAGATGCTAACCACACACTCAGTACATTCCAGATCCTAACCACACTCTCAGTACATTCCAGATCCTAACCACACTCTCAGTACATTCCAGATCCTAACCACACTCTCAGTACATTCCAGATCCTAACCACACTCTCAGTACATTCCAGATCCTAACCACACTCTCAGTGCATTCCAGATCCTAAACACACACTCAGTACATTCCAGATCCTAACCACACTCTCAGTACATTCCAGATCCTAACCACACTCTCAGTACATTCCAGATCCTAACCACACTCTCAGTACATTCCAGATCCTAACCACACTCTCAGTACATTCCAGATCCTAACCACACTCAGACAGTACATTCCAGATCCTAAATACACTCTCAGTACATTCCAGATCCTAACCACACTCTCAGTACATTCCAGACCCTAACCACACTCTCAGTACATTCCAGATGCTAACCACACACTCAGTACATTCCAGATCCTAACCACACTCTCAGTACATTCCAGATCCTAACCACACTCTCAGTACATTCCAGATCCTAACCACACTCTCAGTACATTCCAGACCCTAACCACACTCTCAGTACATTCCAGATGCTAACCACACACTCAGTACATTCCAGATCCTAACCACACTCTCAGTACATTCCAGATCCTAACCACACTCTCAGTACATTCCAGATCCTAACCACACTCTCAGTACATTCCAGATCCTAACCACACTCTCAGTACATTCCAGATCCTAACCACACTCTCAGTGCATTCCAGATCCTAAACACACTCTCAGTGCATTCCAGATCCTAACCACACTCTCAGTACATTCCAGATCCTAACCACACTCTCAGTACATTCCAGATCCTAACCACACTCTCAGTACATTCCAGATCCTAACCACACTCTCAGTACATTCCAGATCCTAACCACACTCTCAGTGCATTCCAGATCCTAACCACACTCTCAGTACATTCCAGATCCTAACCACACACTCAGTACATTCCAGATCCTAACCACACACTCAGTACATTCCAGATCCTGACCACACTCTCAGTACATTCCAGATCCTAACCACACTCTCAGTACATTCCAGATCCTAACCACACACTCAGTACATTCCAGATCCTAACCACACTCTCAGACAGTACATTCCAGATCCTAAATACACTCTCAGTACATTCCAGATCCTAACCACACTCTCAGTACATTCCAGATCCTAACCACACTCTCAGTACATTCCAGATCCTCACCACACTCTCAGTGCATTCCAGATCCTAACCACACTCTCAGTACATTCCAGATCCTAACCACACTCTCAGTAACTTCCAGATGCTAACCACACTCTCAGTGCATTCCAGATCCTAACCACACTCTCAGTACATTCCAGATCCTAACCACACTCTCAGTACATTCCAGATCCTAACCACACTCTCAGTACATTCCAGATCCTAACCACACTCTCAGTACATTCCAGATCCTCACCACACTCTCAGTGCATTCCAGATCCTAACCACACTCTCAGTACATTCCAGATCCTAACCACACTCTCAGTACATTCCAGATCCTAACCACACTCTCAGTACATTCCAGATGCTAACCACACTCTCAGTGCATTCCAGATCCTAACCACACTCTCAGTACATTCCAGATCCTAACCACACTCTCAGTACATTCCAGATCCTAACCACACTCACAGTACATTCCAGATCCTAACCACACTCTCAGTACATTCCAGATCCTAACCACACTCTCAGTGCATTCCAGATCCTAACCACACTCTCAGTACATTCCAGATCCTAACCACACTCTCAGTACATTCCAGATCCTAACCACACTCTCAGTACATTCCAGATCCTAACCACACTCTCAGACAGTACATTCCAGATCCTAAACACACTCTCAGTACATTCCAGATCCTAACCACACTCTCAGTACATTCCAGATCCTAACCACACTCTCAGTACATTCCAGATCCTAACCACACTCTCAGTACATTCCAGATCCTAACCACACTCTCAGTACATTCCAGATCCTAACCACACTCTCAGACAGTACATTCCAGATCCTAACCACACTCTCAGTACATTCCAGACCCTAACCACACACTCAGTACATTCCAGATCCTAACCACACACTCAGTGCATTCCAGATCCTAACCACACTCTCAGTACATTCCAGATCCTAACCACACCCTCAGTACATTCCAGATCCTAACCACACTCTCAGTACATTCCAGATCCTAACCACACTCTCAGTGCTTTCCAGATCCTAACCACACCCTCAGTACATTCCAGATCCTAACCACACTCTCAGTACATTCCAGATCCTAACCACACACTCAGTACTTTCCAGATCCTAACCACACTCTCAGTACATTCCAGATCCTAACCACACTCTCAGTACATTCCAGATCCTAACCACACTCTCAGTGCATTCCAGATCCTAACCACACTCTCAGTACATTCCAGATCCTAACCACACTCTCAGTACATTCCAGACCCTAACCACACTCTCAGTACATTCCAGATCCTAACCACACTCTCAGTACATTCCAGATCCTAACCTCACTCTCAGTGCATTCCAGATCCTAACCACACTCTCAGTACATTCCAGATGCTAACAACACACTCAGTACATTCCAGATCCTAACCACACTCTCAGACAGTACATTCCAGATCCTAACCACACTCTCAGTACATTCCAGATCCTAACCACACTCTCAGACAGTACATTCCAGATCCTAACCACACTCTCAGTACATTCCAGATCCTAACCACACTCTCAGACAGTACATTCCAGATACTAACCACACTCTCAGTCCATTCCAGATCCTAACCACACTCTCAGACAGTACATTACAGATCCTAACCACACTCTCAGTACATTCCAGATCCTAACCACACTCTCAGTACATTCCAGATCCTAACCACACTCTCAGGACATTCCAGATCCTAACCATGCTCTCAGTACATTCCAGATCCTAACCACGCTTTCAGTACATTCCAGATCCTAACCACACTCTCAGTACATTCCAGATCCTAACCACACTCTCAGTACATTCCAGATCCTAACCACACTCTCTGTACATTCCAGACCCTAACCACACTCTCAGTACATTCCAGACCCTAACCACACTCTCAGTACATTCCAGATACTAACCACACTCTCAGACAGTACATTCCAGATACTAACCAACTCTCAGTACATTCCAGATCCTAACCACACTCTCAGTACATTCCAGACCCTAACCACACTCTCAGTACATTCCAGATCCTAACCACACTCTCAGTCCATTCCAGATCCTAACCACACTCTCAGTACATTCCAGATCCTAACCACACTCTCAGGACATTCCAGATCCTAACCACGCTCTCAGTACATTCCAGATCCTAACCACGCTTTCAGTACATTCCAGATCCTAACCACACTCTCAGTACATTCCAGATCCTAACCACACTCTCAGTACATTCCAGATCCTAACCACACTCTCTGTACATTCCAGACCCTAACCACACTCTCAGTACATTCCAGATCCTAACCACACTCTCAGTACATTCCAGACCCTAACCACACACTCAGTACATTCCAGATGCTAACCACACTCTCAGTACATTCCAGACCCTAACCACACTCTCAGTACATTCCAGATCCTAACCACACTCTCAGTACATTCCAGATCCTAACCACACTCTCAGTCCATTCCAGATCCTAACCACACACTCAGTACATTCCAGATCCTAACCACACACTCAGTACATTCCAGATGCTAACCACACTCTCAGTACATTCCAGACCCTAACCACACTCTCAGTACATTCCAGATCCTAACCACACTCTCAGTACATTCCAGACCCTAACCACACTCTCAGTACATTCCAGATCCTAACCACACTCTCAGTCCATTCCAGATACTAACCACACTCTCAGACAGTACATTCCAGATACTAACCAACTCTCAGTACATTCCAGACCCTAACCACACTCTCAGTACATTCCAGACCCTAACCACACTCTCAGTACATTCCAGATCCTAACCACACTCTCAGTCCATTCCAGATCCTAACCACACTCTCAGTACATTCCAGACCCTAACCACACTCTCAGTACATTCCAGACCCTAACCACACTCTCAGTACATTCCAGATCCTAACCACGCTTTCAGTACATTCCAGATCCTAACCACACTCTCAGTACATTCCAGATCCTATCCACACTTTCAGTACATTCCAGATCCTAACCACACTCTCAGTACATTCCAGATCCTAACCACACTCTCAGTACATTCCAGATCCTAACCACACTCTCAGTACATTCCAGATCCTAACCACACTCTCAGACAGTACATTCCAGATCCTAAACACACTCTCAGTACATTCCAGATCCTAACCACACTCTAGGTGCATTCTAGATCCTAACCACACACTCAGTACATTCCAGATCTTAACCACACTCTCAGTACATTCCAGATCCTAACCACACCCTCAGTACATTCCAGATCCTAACCACACACTCAGTACATTCCAGATCCTAACCACACCCTCAGTACATTCCAGATCCTAACCACACTCTCAGTACATTCCAGATCCTAACCACACTCTCAGTGCATTCCAGATCCTAACCACACTCTCAGTACATTCCAGATCCTACACACACTCTCAGACAGTACATTCCAGATCCTAACCACACTCTCAGTACATTCCAGATCCTCACCACACTCTCAGTACATTCCAGATCCTAACCACACTCTCAGACAGTACATTCCAGATCCTAACCACACTCCCAGTACATTCCAGATCCTGACCACACTCTCAGTACATTCCGGATCCTAACCACACTCTCAGTGCATTCCAGATCCAAACCACACTCTCAGTACATTCCAGATCCTAACCACACTCTCAGACAGTACATTCCAGGATCTAAACACACTCTCAGTACATTCCAGATCCTCACCACACTCTCAGTGCATTCCAGATCCTAACCACACTCTCAGACAGTACATTCCAGGATCTAAACACACTCTCAGTACATTCCAGATCCTAACCACACTCTCAGTACATTCCAGATCCTCACCACACTCTCAGTGCATTCCAGATCCTAACCACACTCTCAGACAGTACATTCCAGGATCTAAACACACTCTCAGTACATTCCAGATGCTAACCACACTCTCAGTACATTCCAGATCCTAACCACACTCCCAGTACATTCCAGATCCTGACCACACTCTCAGTACATTCCGGATCCTAACCACACTCTCAGTGCATTCCAGATCCAAACCACACTCTCAGTACATTCCAGATCCTAACCACACTCTCAGACAGTACATTCCGGATCCTAACCACACTCTCAGTGCATTCCAGATCCAAACCACACTCTCAGTACATTCCAGATCCTAACCACACTCTCAGACAGTACATTCCAGGATCTAAACACACTCTCAGTACATTCCAGATCCTCACCACACTCTCAGTACATTCCAGATCCTCACCACACTCTCAGTACATTCCAGATCCTAACCACACTCTCAGTACATTCCAGATCCTAACCACACTCTCAGTACATTCCAGATCCTAACCACACTCTCAGTACATTCCAGATGCTAACCACACTCTCAGTGCATTCCAGATCCTAACCACACTCTCAGTGCATTCCAGATCCTCACCACACTCTCAGTACATTCCAGATCCTAACCACACTCTCAGTACATTCCAGATCCTAACCACACTCTCAGTACATTCCAGATCCTAACCACACTCTCAGTACATTCCAGATCCTAACCACACTCTCAGTGCATTCCAGATCCTAACCACACTCTCAGTACATTCCAGATCCTAACCACACTCTCAGTACATTCCAGATCCTAACCACACTCTCAGTACATTCCAGATCCTAACCACACACTCAGTACATTCCAGATCCTAACCTCACTCTCAGTGCATTCCAGATCCTAACCACACTCTCAGTACATTCCAGATGCTAACCACACACTCAGTACTTTCCAGATCCGAACCACACTCTCAGTACATTCCAGATCCTAACCACACCCACACTCTCAGTGCATTCCAGATCCTAACCACACTCTCAGTACATTCCAGATCCTAACCACACTCTCAGTACATTCCAGATCCTAACCACACTCTCAGTGCATTCCAGATCCTAACCTCACTCTCAGTACATTCCAGATCCTAACCACACTCTCAGTACATTCCAGATCCTAACCACACTCTCAGTACATTCCAGATCCTAACCACACTCTCAGTACATTCCAGATCCTAACCACACTCTCAGTGCATTCCAGATCCTAACCACACTCTCAGTACATTCCAGATCCTAACCACACTCTCAGTACATTCCAGATCCTAACCACACTCTCAGTGCATTCCAGATCCTAACCACACTCTCAGTACATTCCAGATCCTAAACACACTCTCAGTACATTCCAGATCCTAACCACACACTCAGTACTTTCCAGATCCTAACCACAATCTCATTACATTCCAGATCCTAACCACACTCTCAGTACATTCCAGATCCTAACCACACTCTCAGTACATTCCAGATCCTAACCACACACTCAGTATATTCCAGATCCTAACCTCACTCTCAGTGCATTCCAGATCCTAACCACACTCTCAGTACATTCCAGATGCTAACCACACACTCAGTACATTCCAGATCCGAACCACACTCTCAGTACATTCCAGATCCTAACCACACCCACACTCTCAGTGCATTCCAGATCCAAACCACACTCTCAGTACATTCCAGATCCTAACCACACTCTCAGTACATTCCAGATCCTAACCACACTCTCAGTGCATTCCAGATCCTAACCACACTCTCAGTACATTCCAGATCCTAACCACTCTCCAGTACATTCCAGATCCTAACCACACACTCAGTACATTCCAGATCCTAACAACACACTCAGTACATTCCAGATCCTAACCACAGTCTCAGTACATTCCAGATCCTAACCACACTCTCAGTACATTCCAGATGCTAACCACACACTCAGTACATTCCAGATCCGAACCACACTCTCAGTACATTCCAAATCCTAACCACACCCACACTCTCAGTGCATTCCAGATCCTAACCACACTCTCAGTACATTCCAGATCCTAACCACACTCTCAGTACATTCCAGATCCAAACCACACTCTCAGTGCATTCCAGATCCTAACCACACTCTCAGTCCATTCCAGATCCTAACCACACTCTCAGTACATTCCAGATCCTAACCACACTCTCAGACAGTACATTCCAGATACTAACCACACTCTCAGTCCATTCCAGATCCTAACCACACTCTCAGACAGTACATTCCAGATCCTAACCACACTCTCAGTACATTCCAGATCCTAACCACACTCTCAGTACATTCCAGATCCTAACCACACTCTCAGGACATTCCAGATCCTAACCATGCTCTCAGTACATTCCAGATCCTAACCACGCTTTCAGTACATTCCAGATCCTAACCACACTCTCAGTACATTCCAGATCCTAACCACACTCTCAGTACATTCCAGATCCTAACCACACTCTCAGTCCATTCCAGATCCTAACCACACTCTCAGTACATTCCAGATCCTAACCACACTCTCAGGACATTCCAGATCCTAACCACGCTCTCAGTACATTCCAGATCCTAACCACGCTTTCAGTACATTCCAGATCCTAACCACACTCTCAGTACATTCCAGATCCTAACCACACTCTCAGTACATTCCAGATCCTAACCACACTCTCTGTACATTCGAGACCCTAACCACACTCTCAGTACATTCCAGACCCTAACCACACTCTCAGTACATTCCAGATACTAACCACACTCTCAGGACATTCCAGATCCTAACCACACTCTCAGTACATTCCAGATCCTATCCACACTTTCAGTACATTCCAGATCCTAACCACACTCTCAGTACATTCCAGATCCTAACCACGCTCTCAGACAGTACATTCCAGATCCTAAACACACTCTCAGTACATTCCAGATCCTAACCACACTCTAGGTGCATTCTAGATCCTAACCACACACTCAGTACATTCCAGATCTTAACCACACACTCAGTACATTCCAGATCCTAACCACACCCTCAGTACATTCCAGATCCTAACCACACTCTCAGTACATTCCAGATCCTAACCACACTCTCAGTGCATTCCAGATCCTAACCACACTCTCAGTATATTCCAGATCCTACACACACTCTCAGACAGTACATTCCAGATCCTAACCACACTCTCAGTACATTCCAGATGCTAACCACACACTCAGTACATTCCAGATCCGAACCACACTCTCAGTACATTCCAAATCCTAACCACACCCACACTCTCAGTGCATTCCAGATCCTAACCACACTCTCAGTACATTCCAGATCCTAACCACACTCTCAGTACATTCCAGATCCAAACCACACTCTCAGTGCATTCCAGATCCTAACCACACTCTCAGTCCATTCCAGATCCTAACCACACTCTCAGTACATTCCAGATCCTAACCACACTCTCAGACAGTACATTCCAGATACTAACCACACTCTCAGTCCATTCCAGATCCTAACCACACTCTCAGACAGTACATTCCAGATCCTAACCACACTCTCAGTACATTCCAGATCCTAACCACACTCTCAGTACATTCCAGATCCTAACCACACTCTCAGGACATTCCAGATCCTAACCATGCTCTCAGTACATTCCAGATCCTAACCACGCTTTCAGTACATTCCAGATCCTAACCACACTCTCAGTACATTCCAGATCCTAACCACACTCTCAGTACATTCCAGATCCTAACCACACTCTCAGTCCATTCCAGATCCTAACCACACTCTCAGTACATTCCAGATCCTAACCACACTCTCAGGACATTCCAGATCCTAACCACGCTCTCAGTACATTCCAGATCCTAACCACGCTTTCAGTACATTCCAGATCCTAACCACACTCTCAGTACATTCCAGATCCTAACCACACTCTCAGTACATTCCAGATCCTAACCACACTCTCTGTACATTCGAGACCCTAACCACACTCTCAGTACATTCCAGACCCTAACCACACTCTCAGTACATTCCAGATACTAACCACACTCTCAGGACATTCCAGATCCTAACCACACTCTCAGTACATTCCAGATCCTATCCACACTTTCAGTACATTCCAGATCCTAACCACACTCTCAGTACATTCCAGATCCTAACCACGCTCTCAGACAGTACATTCCAGATCCTAAACACACTCTCAGTACATTCCAGATCCTAACCACACTCTAGGTGCATTCTAGATCCTAACCACACACTCAGTACATTCCAGATCTTAACCACACACTCAGTACATTCCAGATCCTAACCACACCCTCAGTACATTCCAGATCCTAACCACACTCTCAGTACATTCCAGATCCTAACCACACTCTCAGTGCATTCCAGATCCTAACCACACTCTCAGTATATTCCAGATCCTACACACACTCTCAGACAGTACATTCCAGATCTTAACCACACTCTCAGTACATTCCAGATCCTCACCACACTCTCAGTACATTCCAGATCCTAACCACACTCTCAGTACATTCCAGATCCTAACCACACTCTCAGTGCATTCCAGATCCTAACCACACTCTCAGTATATTCCAGATCCTACACACACTCTCAGACAGTACATTCCAGATCTTAACCACACTCTCAGTACATTCCAGATCCTAACCACACTCCCAGTACATTCCAGATCCTGACCACACTCTCAGTACATTCCGGATCCTAACCACACTCTCAGTGCATTCCAGATCCAAACCACACTCTCAGTACATTCCAGATCCTAACCACACTCTCAGACAGTACATTCCAGGATCTAAACACACTCTCAGTACATTCCAGATCCTCACCACACTCTCAGTGCATTCCAGATCCTAACCACACTCTCAGTACATTCCACATCCTAACCACACTCTCAGTACATTCCAGATCATAACCACACTCTCAGACAGTACATTCCAGATGCTAACCACACTCTCGGTGCATTCCAGATCCTAACCACACTCTCAGTATATTCCAGATCCTAACCACACTCTCAGTACATTCCAGATCCTAACCACACTCTCAGTACATTCCACATCCTAACCACACTCTCAGTGCATTCCAGATCCTAACCACACTCTCAGTACATTCCAGATCCTAACCACACTCTCAGTGCATTCCAGATCCTAACCACACTCTCAGTACATTCCAGATCCTAACCACACTCTCAGTACATTCCACATCCTAACCACACTCTCAGTGCATTCCAGATCCTAACCACACTCTCAGTACATTCCAGATCCTAACCACACTCTCAGTACATTCCAGATCCTAACCACACTCTCAGTACATTCCAGACCCTAACCGCACTCTCAGTACATTCCAGACCCTAACCACACTCTCAGTACATTCCAGATCCTAACCACACACTCAGTACATTCCAGATCCTAACCTCACTCTCAGTGCATTCCAGATCCTAACCACACTCTCAGTACATTCCAGATGCTAACCACACACTCAGTACATTCCAGATCCGAACCACACTCTCAGTACATTCCAGATCCTAACCACACCCACACTCTCAGTGCATTCCAGATCCTAACCACACTCTCAGTACATTCCAGATCCTAACCACACTCTCAGTACATTCCAGATCCTAACCACACTCTCAGTACATTCCAGATCCTAACCACACTCTCAGTGCTTTCCAGATCCTAACCACACTCTCAGTGCATTCCAGATCCTAACCACACTCTCAGTACATTCCAGATGCTAACCACACTCTCAGTGCATTCCAGATCCTAACCACACTCTCAGTACATTCCAGATCCTAACCACACTCTCAGTGCATTCCAGATCCTAACCACACTCTCATTACATTCCAGATCCTAACCACACTCTCAGTACATTCCAGATCCTAACCACACTCTCAGTGCATTCCAGATCCTAACCACACTCTCAGTACATTCCAGATCCTAACCACACTCTCAGTACATTCCAGATCCTAACCACACTCTCAGTGCATTCCAGATCCTAACCACACTCTCAGTACATTCCAGATCCTAACCACACACTCAGTACTTTCCAGATCCTAACCACACTCTCATTACATTCCAGATCCTAACCACACTCTCAGTACATTCCAGATCCTAACCACACTCTCAGTACATTCCAGATCCTAACCACACTCTCAGTACATTCCAGATCCTAACCACACTCTCAGTACATTCCAGATCCTAACCACACTCTCAGTACATTCCAGATCCTAACCACACTCTCAGTGCTTTCCAGATCCTAACCACACTCTCAGTGCATTCCAGATCCTAACCACACTCTCAGTACATTCCAGATGCTAACCACACTCTCAGTGCATTCCAGATCCTAACCACACTCTCAGTACATTCCAGATCCTAACCACACTCTCAGTACATTCCAGATCCTAACCACACTCTCAGTGCATTCCAGATCCTAACCACACTCTCAGTACATTCCAGATCCTAACCACACTCTCAGTACATTCCAGATCCTAACCACACTCTCAGTGCATTCCAGATCCTAACCACACTCTCAGTACATTCCAGATCCTAACCACACACTCAGTACTTTCCAGATCCTAACCACACTCTCATTACATTCCAGATCCTAACCACACTCTCAGTACATTCCAGATCCTAACCACACTCTCAGTACATTCCAGATCCTAACCACACACTCAGTACATTCCAGATCCTAACCTCACTCTCAGTGCATTCCAGATCCTAACCACACTCTCAGTACATTCCAGATGCTAACCACACACTCAGTACATTCCAGATCCGAACCACACTCTCAGTACATTCCAGATCCTAAACACACCCACACTCTCAGTGCATTCCAGATCCTAACCACACTCTCAGTACATTCCAGATCCTAACCACACTCTCAGTACATTCCAGATCCTAACCACACTCTCAGTGCATTCCAGATCCTAACCACACTCTCAGTACATTCCAGATCCTAACCACTCTCCAGTACATTCCAGATCCTAACCACACACTCAGTACATTCCAGATCCTAACAACACACTCAGTACATTCCAGATCCTAACCACAGTCTCAGTACATTCCAGATCCTAACCACACTCTCAGTACATTCCAGATGCTAACCACACACTCAGTACATTCCAGATCCGAACCACACTCTCAGTACATTCCAGATCCTAACCACACCCACACTCTCAGTGCATTCCAGATCCTAACCACACTCTCAGTACATTCCAGATCCTAACCACACTCTCAGTACATTCCAGATCCTAACCACACTCTCAGTGCATTCCAGATCCTAACCACACTCTCAGTACATTCCAGATCCTAACCACTCTCCAGTACATTCCAGATCCTAACCACACTCTCAGTACATTCCAGATCCTAACCACACTCTCAGTACATTCCAGATGCTAACCACACACTCAGTACATTCCAGATCCTAACCACACACTCAGTACATTCCAGATGCTAACCACACACTCAGTACATTCCAGGTCCTAACCACACACTCAGACAGTACATTCCAGATGCTAAATACACTCTCAGTACATTCCAGATCCTAACCACACTCTCAGTACATTCCAGATCCTAACCACACTCGCAGTACATTCCAGACCCTAACCACACTCTCAGTACATTCCAGATCCTAACCACACTCTCAGTACATTCCAGATCCTAACCACACTCTCAGTACATTCCAGATCCTAACCACACTCTCAGTACATTCCAGATCTAACCACACTCTCAGTACATTCCAGATCCTAACCACACTCTCAGTACATTCCAGATCCTAACCACACTCTCAGTACATTCCAGATCCTAACCACACTCTCAGTACATTCCAGATGCTAACCACACACTCAGTACATTCCAGATCCTAACCACACACTCAGACAGTACATTCCAGATCCTAAATACACTCTCAGTACATTCCAGATCCTAACCACACTCTCAGTACATTCCAGATCCGAACCACACTCTCAGTACATTCCAGATCCTAACCACACTCTCAGTACATTCCAGATCCTAACCACACTCTCAGTACATTCCAGATCCGAACCACACTCTCAGTACATTCCAGATCCTAACCACACACTCAGTACATTCCAGATCCTAACCACACTCTCAGTACATTCCAGACCCTAACCACACTCTCAGTACATTCCAGATCCTAACCACACTCTCAGTACATTCCAGATCCTAACCACACTCTCAGTACATTCCAGATCCTAACCACACTCTCAGTACATTCCAGATCCTAACCACACTCTCAGTACATTCCAGATCCTAACCACACTCGCAGTACATTCCAGCCCCTAACCACACTCTCAGTACATTCCAGATCCTAACCACACTCTCAGTACATTCCAGACCCTAACCACACTCTCAGTGCATTCCAGATCCTAACCACACTCTCAGTACATTCCAGATCCTAACCACACTCGCAGTACATTCCAGCCCCTAACCACACTCTCAGTACATTCCAGATCCTAACCACACTCTCAGGACATTCCAGACCCTAACCACACTCTCAGTACTTTCCAGATCCTAACCATACTCTCAGTACATTCCAGATCCTAACCACACTCTCAGTACATTCCAGATCCTAACCACACTCTCAGTACATTCCAGATCCTAACCACACTCTCAGTACATTCCAGATCCTAACCACACTCTCAGTACATCCCAGATCCTAACCACACACTCAGTACATTCCAGATCCTAACCACACTCTCAGTGCATTCCAGACCCTAACCACACTCTCAGTACATTCCAGATCCTAACCACACACTCAGTACATTCCAGATCCTAACCACACTCTCAGTACATTCCAGATCCTAACCACACTCTCAGTACATTCCAGATCCTAACCACACTCTCAGTACATTCCAGACCCGAACCACACTCTCAGTACATTCCAGATCCTAACCACACTCTCAGTACATTCCAGATCCTAACCACACTCTCAGTACATTCCAGATCCTAACCACACTCTCAGTACACTCCAGATCCTAACCACACTCTCAGTACATTCCAGATCCTAACCACACACTCAGTCCATTCCAGATCCTAACCACACTCTCAGTACATTCCAGATCCTAACCACACTCTCAGTGCATTCCAGATCCTAACCACACTCTCAGTACATTCCAGACCCTAACCACACTCTCAGTACATTCCAGATCCTAACCACTCTCTCAGACAGTACATTCCAGATCCTAACCACTCTCTCAGACAGTACATTCCAGACCCTAACCACACACTCAGTACATTCCAGATCCTAACCACACTCTCAGTACATTCCTGGCCCTAACCACACTCTCAGTAAATTCCAGATCCTAACCACACTCGCAGTACATTCCAGATCCTAACCACACTCTCAGTACATTCCAGATCCTAACCACACTCTCAGTACATTCCAGATGCTAACCACACACTCAGTACATTCCAGATCCTAACCACACACTCAGCACATTCCAGATGCTAACCACACACTCAGTACATTCCAGATCCTAACCACACTCTCAGTACATTCCAGACCCTAACCACACTCTCAGTACATTCCAGATCCTAACCACTCTCTCAGACAGTACATTCCAGATCCTAACCACTCTCTCAGACAGTACATTCCAGACCCTAACCACACACTCAGTACATTCCAGATCCTAACCACACTCTCAGTACATTCCTGGCCCTAACCACACTCTCAGTAAATTCCAGATCCTAACCACACTCGCAGTACATTCCAGATCCTAACCACACTCTCAGTACATTCCAGATCCTAACCACACTCTCAGTACATTCCAGACCCTAACCACACTCTCAGTACATTCCAGATCCTAACCACACTCTCAGTACATTCCAGATCCTAACCACACTCTCAGTACATTCCAGATCCTAACCACACTCTCAGTACATTCCAGATCCTAACCACACTCTCAGCACATTCCAGATGCTAACCACACACTCAGTACATTCCAGATCCTAACCACACACTCAGACAGTACATTCCAGATCCTAAATACACTCTCAGTACATTCCAGATCCTAACCACACTCTCAGTACATTCCAGATCCGAACCACACTCTCAGTACATTCCAGATCCTAACCACACTCTCAGTACATTCCAGATCCTAACCACACTCTCAGTACATTCCAGATCCGAACCACACTCTCAGTACATTCCAGACCCTAACCACACTCTCAGTACATTCCAGATCCTAACCACACTCTCAGTACATTCCAGATCCGAACCACACTCTCAGTACATTCCAGATCCGAACCACACTCTCAGTACATTCCAGATCCTAACCACACTCTCAGTACATTCCAGATCCTAACCACATTCTCAGTACATTCCAGATCCTAACCACACTCAGACAGTACATTCCAGATCCTAACCACACTCGCAGTACATTCCAGCCCCTAACCACACTCTCAGTACATTCCAGATCCTAACCACACTCTCAGTACATTCCAGACCCTAACCACACTCTCAGTGCATTCCAGATCCTAACCACACTCTCAGTACATTCCAGATCCTAACCACACTCTCAGGACATTCCAGACCCTAACCACACTCTCAGTACTTTCCAGATCCTAACCACACTCTCAGTACATTCCAGATCCTAACCACACTCTCAGTACATTCCAGACCCTAACCACACTCTCAGTACATTCCAGATCCTAACCACACTCTCAGTACATTCCAGATCCTAACCACACTCTCAGTACATCCCAGATCCTAACCACACACTCAGTACATTCCAGATCCTAACCACACTCTCAGTGCATTCCAGACCCTAACCACACTCTCAGTACATTCCAGATCCTAACCACACACTCAGTACATTCCAGATCCTAACCACACTCTCAGTACATTCCAGATCCTAACCACACTCTCAGTACATTCCAGATCCTAACCACACTCTCAGTACATTCCAGACCCTAACCACACTCTCAGTACATTCCAGATCCTAACCACACACTCAGTACATTCCAGATCCTAACCACACTCTCAGTACATTCCAGATCCTAACCACACTCTCAGTACATTCCAGATCCTAACCACACTCTCAGTACATTCCAGATCCTAACCACACTCTCAGTACACTCCAGATCCTAACCACACTCTCAGTACATTCCAGATCCTAACCACACACTCAGTCCATTCCAGATCCTAACCACACTCTCAGTACATTCCAGATCCTAACCACACTCTCAGTGCATTCCAGATCCTAACCACACTCTCAGTACATTCCAGACCCTAACCACACTCTCAGTACATTCCAGATCCTAACCACTCTCTCAGACAGTACATTCCAGATCCTAACCACTCTCTCAGACAGTACATTCCAGACCCTAACCACACACTCAGTACATTCCAGATCCTAACCACACTCTCAGTACATTCCTGGCCCTAACCACACTCTCAGTAAATTCCAGATCCTAACCACACTCGCAGTACATTCCAGATCCTAACCACACTCTCAGTAAATTCCAGATCCTAACCACACACTCAGTACATTCCAGACCCTAACCACACTCTCAGTACATTCCAGATCCTAACCACACTCTCAGTACATTCCTGGCCCTAACCACACTCTCAGTACATTCCAGATCCTAACCACACTCTCAGTACATTCCAGATCCTAACCACACACTCAGTACATTCCAGACCCTAACCACACTCTCAGTACATTCCAGATCCTAACCACACTCTCAGTACATTCCAGATCCTAACCACACTCTCAGTACATTCCAGATCCTAACCACACACTCAGTACATTCCAGACCCTAACCACACTCTCAGTACATTCCAGACCCTAACCACACTCTCAGTACATTCCAGATCCTAACCACACTCTCAGTACATTCCAGATCCTAACCACACTCTCAGTACATTCCAGATCCTAACCACACTCTCAGTACATTCCAGATCCTAACCACACTCTCAGTACATTCCAGATCCTAACCACACTCTCAGTACATTCCAGACCCTAACCACACTCTCAGTCCATTCCAGACCCTAACCACACTCTCAGTACATTCCAGATCCTAACCACACTCTCAGTACATTCCAGATCCTAACCACACTCTCAGTGCATTCCAGATCCTAACCACACTCTCAGTACACTCCAGACCCTAACCACACTCTCAGTGCATTCCAGATCCTAACCACACTCTCAGTACATTCCAGATCCTAACCACACTCTCAGTCCATTCCAGATCCTAACCACACTCTCAGTACATTCCAGATCCTAACCACACTCTCAGTACATTCCAGATCCTAACCACACTCTCAGTACATTCCAGATCCTAACCACACTCTCAGTGCATTCCAGATCCTAACCACACTCTCAGTGCATTCCAGATCCTAACCACACTCTCAGTACATTCCAGATCCTAACCACACTCTCAGTGCATTCCAGATCCTAACCACACTCTCAGTGCATTCCAGATCCTAACCACACTCTCAGTACATTCCAGAACTTAACCACACACTCAGTACATTCCAGATCCTAACCACACACTCAGTACATTCCAGATCCTAACCACACTCTCAGACAGTACATTCCAGATCCTAAATACACTCTCAGTACATTCCAGATCCTAACCACACTCTCAGTACATTCCAGATCCTAACCACACTCTCAGTACATTCCAGATCCTCACCACACTCTCAGTACATTCCAGATCCTAACCACACTCTCAGTACATTCCAGATCCTCACCACACTCTCAGTACATTCCAGATCCTAACCACACTCTCAGTACATTCCAGATCCTAACCACACTCTCAGTGCATTCCAGATCCTAACCACACTCAGTACATTCCAGATCCTAACCACACTCTCAGTACATTCCAGATC
The DNA here is from genome assembly GCF_047496885.1 of Scyliorhinus torazame. NCBI lineage: Eukaryota > Metazoa > Chordata > Chondrichthyes > Carcharhiniformes > Scyliorhinidae > Scyliorhinus > Scyliorhinus torazame. The sequence continues at coordinate 360,071,529 of NC_092710.1, read as the reverse complement.
CTAACCACACTCTCAGTACATTCCAGACCCTAACCACACTCTCAGTGCATTCCAGATCCTAACCTCACTCTCAGTACATTCCAGATCCTAACCACACTCTCAGTGCATTCCAGATCCTAACCACACTCTCAGTACATTCCAGATCCTAACCACACTCTCAGTACATTCCAGATCCTAACCACACTCTCAGTACATTCCAGATCCTAACCACACTCTCAGTACATTCCAGATCCTAAACACACTCTCAGTACATTCCAGACCCTAACCACACTCTCAGTACATTCCAGATCCTAACCACACTCTCAGTACATTCCAGATCCTAACCTCACTCTCAGTACATTCCAGATCCTAACCACACACTCAGTACATTCCAGATCCTAAATACACTCTCAGTACATTCCAGATCCTAAACACACTCTCAGTACATTCCAGATCCTAAACACACTCTCAGTACATTCCAGACCCTAACCACACTCTCAGTACATTCCAGATCCTAACCACACTCTCAGTACATTCCAGATCCTAACCACACTCTCAGTACATTCCAGATCCTAACCACACTCTCAGTACATTCCAGATGCTAACAACACACTCTCAGTGCATTCCAGATCCTAACCACACTCTCAGTACATTCCAGATGCTAACAACACACTCAGTACATTCCAGATCCTAACCACACTCTCAGTACATTCCAGATCCTAACCACACTCTCAGTACATTCCAGATCCTAACCACACTCTCAGACAGTACATTCCAGATCCTAAATACACTCTCAGTACATTCCAGATCCTAACCACAATCTCAGTACATTCCAGATCCTAACCTCACTATCAGTGCATTCCAGATGCTAACCACACTCTCAGGACATTCCAGATCCTAACCACACTCTCAGTACATTCCAGATCCTAACCACACTCTCAGACAGTACATTCCAGATACTAACCACACTCTCAGTACATTCCAGATCCTAACCACACTCTCAGTACATTCCAGACCCTAACCACACTCTCAGTACATTCCAGATCCTAACCACACTCTCAGTCCATTCCAGATCCTAACCACACTCTCAGTACATTCCAGATCCTAACCACACTCTCAGGACATTCCAGATCCTAACCACGCTCTCAGTACAATCCAGATCCTAACCACGCTTTCAGTACATTCCAGATCCTAACCACACTCTCAGTACATTCCAGATCCTAACCACACTCTCAGTACATTCCAGATCCTAACCACACTCTCTGTACATTCCAGACCCTAACCACACTCTCAGTACATTCCAGACCCTAACCACACTCTCAGTACATTCCAGATACTAACCACACTCTCAGACAGTACATTCCAGATACTAACCACACTCCCAGTACATTCCAGATCCTAACCACACTCTCAGTACATTCCAGACCCTAACCACACTCTCAGTACATTCCAGATCCGAACCACACTCTCAGTCCATTCCAGACCCTAACCACACACTCAGTACATTCCAGACCCTAACCACACTCTCAGTACATTCCAGATCCTAACCACACTCTCAGTACATTCCAGATCCTAACCACACTCTCAGTACATTCCAGATCCTAACCACACTCTCAGTACATTCCAGATCCGAACCACACTCTCAGTCCATTCCAGATCCTAACCACACTCTCAGGACATTCCAGATCCTAACCACGCTCTCAGTACATTCCAGATCCTAACCACGCTTTCAGTACATTCCAGATCCTAACCACACTCTCAGTACATTCCAGATCCTAAACACACTCTCAGTACATTCCAGATCCTAACCACACTCTAGGTGCATTCTAGATCCTAACCACACACTCAGTACATTCCAGATCTTAACCACACACTCAGTACATTCCAGATCCTAACCACACTCTCAGTACATTCCAGATCCTAACCACACTCTCAGTACATTCCAGATCCTAACCACACACTCAGTACATTCCAGATCCTAACCACACTCTCAGTGCATTCCAGATCCTAACCACACTCTCAGTACATTCCAGATCCTAACCACACTCTCAGACAGTACATTCCAGATCCTAAATACACTCTCAGTACATTCCAGATCCTAACCACACTCTCAGTACATTCCAGATCCTAACCACACTCTCAGACAGTACATTCCAGATCCTAACCACACTCCCAGTATATTCCAGATCCTAACCACATTCTCAGTACATTCCAGATCCTCACCGCACTCTCAGTACATTCCAGATCCTAACCACACTCTCAGACAGTACATTCCAGATCCTAACCACACTCCCAGTATATTCCAGATCCTAACCACACTCTCAGTACATTCCGGATCCTAACCACACTCTCAGTGCATTCCAGATCCTAACCACACTCTCAGTACATTCCAGATCCTAACCACACTCTCAGACAGTACATTCCAGGATCTAAACACACTCTCAGTACATTCCAGATCCTCACCACACTCTCAGTGCATTCCAGATCCTAACCACACTCTCAGTACATTCCAGATCCTAACCACACTCTCAGTACATTCCAGATGCTAACCACACTCTCAGTGCATTCCAGATCCTAACCACACTCTCAGTACATTCCAGATCCTAACCAAACTCTCAGTGCATTCCAGATCCTAACCACACTCTCAGTACATTCCAGATCCTAAACACACTCTCAGTACATTCCAGATCCTAACCACACTCTCAGTGCATTCCAGATCCTAACCACGCTCTCAGTACATTCCAGATCCTAACCACACTCTCAGACAGTACATTCCAGATCCTAAATACACTCTCAGTACATTCCAGATCCTAACCACACTCTCAGTACATTCCAGATCCTAACCACACTCTCAGTACATTCCAGATCCTCACCACACTCTCAGTACATTCCAGATCCTAACCACACTCTCAGACAGTACATTCCAGATCCTAACCACACTCCCAGTACATTCCAGATCCTAACCACACTCTCAGTACATTCCGGATCCTAACCACACTCTCAGTGCATTCCAGATCCTAACCACACTCTCAGTACATTCCAGATCCTAACCACACTCTCAGTACATTCCAGACCCTAACCACACTCTCAGACAGTACATCCCAGACCCTAACCACACTCTCAGACAGTACATTCCAGGATCTAAACACACTCTCAGTACATTCCAGATCCTCACCACACTCTCAGTGCATTCCAGATCCTAACCACACTCTCAGTACATTCCAGATGCTAACCACACTCTCAGTGCATTCCAGATCCTAACCACACTCTCAGTACATTCCAGATCCTAACCACACTCACAGTACATTCCAGATCCTAACCACACTCTCAGTACATTCCAGATCCTAACCACACTCTCAGTGCATTCCAGATCCTAACCACACTCTCAGTACATTCCAGATCTTAACACACTCTCAGTACATTCCAGATCCTAACCACACTCTCAGTGCATTCCAGATCCTAACCACACTCCCAGTACATTCCAGATCCTAACCACACTCTCAGTGCATTCCAGATCCTAACCACACTCCCAGTACATTCCAGATCCTAACCACACTCTCAGTACATTCCAGATCCTAACCACACTCTCAGTGCATTCCAGATCCTAACCACACTCTCAGTACATTCCAGATCCTAACCACACTCTCAGTGCATTCCAGATCCTAACCACACTCTCAGTGCATTCCAGATCCTAACCACACTCTCAGTACGTTCCAGATCCTAACCACACTCTCAGTACATTCCAGATCTTAACACACTCTCAGTACATTCCAGATCCTAACCACACTCTCAGTGCATTCCAGATCCTAACCACACTCCCAGTACATTCCAGATCCTAACCACACTCTCAGTACATTCCAGATCCTAACCACACTCTCAGTGCATTCCAGATCCTAACCACACTCTCAGTACATTCCGGATCCTAACCACACTCTCAGTGCATTCCAGATCCTAACCACACTCTCAGTACATTCCAGATCCTAACCACACTCTCAGTACATTCCAGATCCTAACCACACTCTCAGTACATTCCAGATCCTAACCACACTCTCAGTACATTCCAGATCCTAACCACACTCTCAGTACATTCCAGATCCTCACCACACTCTCAGTACATTCCAGATGCTAACCACACTCTCAGTGCATTCCAGATCCTAACCACACTCTCAGTACATTCCAGATCCTAACCACACTCTCAGTACATTCCAGATCCTAACCACACTCTCAGTGCATTCCAGATCCTAACCACACTCTCAGTACATTCCAGATCCTAAACACACTCTCAGTACATTCCAGATCCTAACCACACTCTCAGTGCATTCCAGATCCTAACCACACTCTGAGTGCATTCCAGATCCTAACCACACTCTCAGTACATTCCAGATGCTAACAACACACTCAGTACATTCCAGATCCTAACCACACTCTCAGTGCATTCCAGATCCTAACCACACTCTCAGTACATTCCAGATGCTAACAACACACTCAGTACATTCCAGATCCTAACCACACTCTCAGTACATTCCAGATCCTAACCACACTCTCAGTACATTCCAGATCCTAACCACACTCTCAGACAGTACATTCCAGATCCTAAATACACTCTCAGTACATTCCAGATCCTAACCACAATCTCAGTACATTCCAGATCCTAACCTCACTATCAGTGCATTCCAGATGCTAACCACACTCTCAGGACATTCCAGATCCTAACCACAATCTCAGTACATTCCAGATCCTAACCACACTCTCAGACAGTACATTCCAGATTCTAACCACACTCTCAGTACATTCCAGATCCTAACCACACTCTCAGTACATTCCAGACCCTAACCACACTCTCAGTACATTCCAGATCCTAACCACACTCTCAGTACATTCCAGATCCTAACCACACACTCAGTCCATTCCAGATCCTAACCACACTCTCAGTACATTCCAGATCCTAACCACACTCTCAGGACATTCCAGATCCTAACCACGCTCTCAGTACAATCCAGATCCTAACCACGCTTTCAGTACATTCCAGATCCTAACCACACTCTCAGTACATTCCAGATCCTAACCACACTCTCAGTACATTCCAGATCCTAACCACACTCTCTGTACATTCCAGACCCTAACCACACTCTCAGTACATTCCAGACCCTAACCACACTCTCAGTACATTCCAGATACTAACCACACTCTCAGACAGTACATTCCAGATACTAACCACACTCGCAGTACATTCCAGATCCTAACCACACTCTCAGTACATTCCAGACCCTAACCACACTCTCAGTACATTCCAGATCCGAACCACACTCTCAGTCCATTCCAGACCCTAACCACACTCTCAGTACATTCCAGATCCGAACCACACTCTCAGTCCATTCCAGATCCTAACCACACACTCAGTACATTCCAGATCCTAACCACACTCTCAGGTCATTCCAGATCCTAACCACGCTCTCAGTACATTCCAGATCCTAACCACACTCTCAGACAGTACATTCCAGATCCTAAACACACTCTCAGTACATTCCAGATCCTATCCACACTTTCAGTACATTCCAGATCCTAACCACACTCTCAGTACATTCCAGATCCTATCCACACTTTCAGTACATTCCAGATCCTAACCACACTCTCAGTACATTCCAGATCCTAACCACGCTCTCAGACAGTACATTCCAGATCCTAAACACACTCTCAGTACATTCCAGATCCTAACCACACTCTAGGTGCATTCTAGATCCTAACCACACACTCAGTACATTCCAGATCTTAACCACACTCTCAGTGCATTCCAGATCCTAACCACACTCTCAGTGCATTCCAGATGCTAACCACACACTCAGTACATTCCAGATCCTAACCACACTCTCAGTACATTCCAGATCCTAACCACACTCTCAGTACATTCCAGATCCTAACCACACACTCAGTACATTCCAGATCCTAACCACACTCTCAGTGCATTCCAGATCCTAACCACACTCTCAGTACATTCCAGATCCTAACCACACTCTCAGACAGTACATTCCAGATCCTAACCACACTCTCAGTACATTCCAGATCCTAACCACACTCTCAGTACATTCCAGATCCTCACCACACTCTCAGTACATTCCAGATCCTAACCTCACTCTCAGTACATTCCAGATCCTAACCACACTCTCAGACAGTACATTCCAGATCCTAACCACACTCCCAGTACATTCCAGATCCTAACCACACTCTCAGTACATTCCGGATCCTAACCACACTCTCAGTGCATTCCAGATCCTAACCACACTCTCAGTACATTCCAGGATCTAAACACACTCTCAGTGCATTCCAGATCCTAACCACACTCTCAGTACATTCCAGGATCTAAACACACTCTCAGTACATTCCAGATCCTCACCACACTCTCAGTGCATTCCAGATCCTAACCACACTCTCAGTACATTCCAGATCCTAACCACACTCTCAGTACATTCCAGATCCTAACCACACTCTCAGTACATTCCAGATGCTAACCACACTCTCAGTACATTCCAGATCCTAACCACACTCTCAGTGCATTCCAGATCCTAACCACACTCTCAGTACATTCCAGATCCTAACCACACTCTCAGTGCATTCCAGATCCTAACCACACTCTCAGTACATTCCAGATCCTAACCACACTCTCAGTGCATTCCAGATCCTAACCACACTCTCAGTACATTCCAGATCCTAACCACACTCTCAGTACATTCCAGATCCTAACCACACTCTCAGTACATTCCAGATGCTAACCACACTCTCAGTACATTCCAGATCCTAACCACACACTCAGTACATTCCAGACCCTAACCACACTCTCAGTACATTCCAGATCCTAACCACACTCTCAGTACATTCCAGATGCTAACCACACTCTCAGTACATTCCAGATCCTAACCACACACTCAGTACATTCCAGATCCTAACCACACTCTCAGTACATTCCAGATCCTAACCACACTCTCAGTACATTCCAGATCCTAACCACACTCTCAGACAGTCCATTCCAGGATCTAAACACACTCTCAGTACATTCCAGATCCTAACCACACTCTCAGTACATTCCAGACCCTAACCACACTCTCAGTACATTCCAGATCCTAACCACACACTCAGTACATTCCAGATCCTAACCACACTCTCAGTGCATTCCAGATCCTAACCACACTCTCAGTACATTCCAGATCCTAACCACACTCTCAGTACATTCCAGATGCTAACCACACTCTCAGTGCATTCCAGATCCTAACCACACTCTCAGTACATTCCAGATCCTAACCACACTCTCAGTGCATTCCAGATCCTAACCACACTCTCAGTACATTCCAGATCCTAACCACACTCTCAGTACATTCCAGATCCTAACCACACTCTCAGTGCATTCCAGATCCTAACCACACTCTCAGTACATTCCAGATCCTAAACACACTCTCAGTACATTGCAGATCCTAACCACACTCTCAGTGCATTCCAGATCCTAACCACACTCTCAGTACATTCCAGATCCTAACCGCACTCTCAGTACATTCCAGATCCTAACCACACACTCAGTACTTTCCAGATCCTAACCACACTCTCATTACATTCCAGATTCTAACCACACTCTTAGTACATTCCAGATCCTAACCACACTCTCAGTGCTTTCCAGATCCTAACCACACTCTCAGTACATTCCAGATCCTAACCACACTCTCAGTACATTCCAGATCCTAACCACACTCTCAGTGCATTCCAGATCCTAACCACACTCTCAGTACATTCCAGATCCTAACCACACTCTCAGTACATTCCAGATCCTAACCACACTCTCAGTACATTCCAGATCCTAACCACACTCTCAGACAGTCCATTCCAGATCCTAACCACACTCTCAGTACATTCCAGATCCTAACCACACTCTCAGTACATTCCAGATCCTCACCACACTCTCAGTACATTCCAGATCCTAACCACAGTCTCAGTACATTCCAGATCCTAACCACACTCTCAGTACATTCCAGATCCTAACCACACTCTCAGTACATTCCAGATACTAACCACACTCTCAGACAGTACATTCCAGATCCTAACCACACTCCCAGTACATTCCAGATCCTAACCACACTCTCAGTACATTCCGGATCCTAACCACACTCTCAGTGCATTCCAGATCCTAACCACACTCTCAGTACATTCCAGATCCTAACCACACTCTCAGACAGTACATTCCAGGATCTAAACACACTCTCAGTACATTCCAGATCCTCACCACACTCTCAGTGCATTCCAGATCCTAACCACACTCTCAGTACATTCCAGATGCTAACCACACTCTCAGTGCATTCCAGATCCTAACCACACTCTCAGTACATTCCAGATCCTAACCACACTCTCAGTGCATTCCAGACCCTAACCACACTCTCAGTGCATTCCAGATCCTAACCACACTCTCAGTACATTCCAGATGCTAACCACACTCTCAGTGCATTCCAGATCCTAACCACACTCTCAGTACATTCCAGATCCTAACCACACTCTCAGACAGTACATTCCAGATCCTAAATACACTCTCAGTACATTCCAGATCCTAACCACACTCTCAGTACATTCCAGATCCTAAATACACTCTCAGTACATTCCAGATCCTAACCACACTCTCAGACAGTACATTCCAGATCCTAACCACACTCCCAGTACATTCCAGATCCTAACCACACTCTCAGTACATTCCGGATCCTAACCACACTCTCAGTGCATTCCAGATCCTAACCACACTCTCAGTACATTCCAGATCCTAACCACACTCTCAGTACATTCCAGATCCTAACCACACTCTCAGTACATTCCAGATCCTAACCACACTCTCAGACAGTACATTCCAGGATCTAAACACACTCTCAGTACATTCCAGATCCTCACCACACTCTCAGTGCATTCCAGATCCTAACCACACTCTCAGTACATTCCAGATCCTAACCACACTCTCAGTACATTCCAGATCCTCACCACACTCTCAGTGCATTCCAGATCCTAACCACACTCTCAGTACATTCCAGACCCTAAACACACTCTCAGTACATTCCAGATCCTAACCACACTCTCAGTGCATTCCAGATCCTAACCACACTCTCAGTACATTCCAGATCCTAACCACACTCTCAGTGCATTCCAGATCCTAACCACACTCTCAGTACATTCCAGATCCTAACCACACTCTCAGTACATTCCAGATCCTAACCACACTCTCAGTGCATTCCAGATCCTAACCACACTCTCAGTACATTCCAGATCCTAACCACACTCTCAGTGCATTCCAGATCCTAACCACACTCTCAGTACATTCCAGATCCTAACCACACTCTCAGTACATTCCAGATCCTAACCACACTCTCAGTACATTCCAGACCCTAACCACACTCTCAGTACATTCCAGATCCTAACCACACTCTCAGTACATTCCAGATCCTAAACACACTCTCAGTACATTCCAGATCCTAACCACACTCTCAGTGCATTCCAGATCCTAACCACACTCTCAGTGCATTCCAGATCCTAACCACACTCTCAGTACATTCCAGATCCTAACCACACTCTCAGTGCATTCCAGACCCTAACCACACTCTCAGTACATTCCAGATCCTAACCACACTCTCAGTACATTCCAGATCCGAAACACACTCTCAGTACATTCCAGATCCTAACCACACTCTCAGTACATTCCAGATCCTAACCACACTCTCAGTACATTCCAGATCCTAACCACACTCTCAGTACATTCCAGATCCTAACCACACTCTCAGTGCATTCCAGACCCTAACCACACTCTCAGTACATTCCAGACCCTAACCACACTCTCAGTACATTCCAGACCCTAACCACACTCTCAGTACATTCCAGATCCTAACCACACTCTCAGTACATTCCAGATCCTAACCACACTCTCAGTACATTCCAGATCCTAACCACACTCTCAGACAGTACATTCCAGATCCTAACCACACTCTCAGTACATTCCAGATCCTAACCACACTCTCAGTACATTCCAGATCCTAACCACACACTCAGTACATTCCAGATCCTAACCACACTCTCAGTACATTCCAGATCCTAACCACACTCTCAGTACATTCCAGATCCTAACCACACTCTCAGTACATTCCAGATCCTAACCACACTCTCAGTACATTCCAGATCCTAACCACACTCTCAGTACATTCCAGATCCTAACCACACTCTCAGTACATTCCAGATCCTAACCACACTCTCAGTGCATTCCAGATCCTAACCACACACTCAGTGCATTCCAGATCCTAACCACACTCTCAGTACATTCCAGATCCTAACCACACACTCAGTACATTCCAGATCCTAACCACACTCTCAGACAGTACATTCCAGATCCTAAATACACTCTCAGTACATTCCAGATCCTCACCACACTCTCAGTACATTCCAGATGCTAACCACACTCTCAGTGCATTCCAGATCCTAACCACACTCTCAGTACATTCCAGATCCTAACCACACTCTCAGTACATTCCAGATCCTAACCACACTCTCAGTGCATTCCAGATCCTAACCACACTCTCAGTACATTCCAGATCCTAAACACACTCTCAGTACATTCCAGATCCTAACCACACTCTCAGTGCATTCCAGATCCTAACCACACTCTCAGTGCATTCCAGATCCTAACCACACTCTCAGTACATTCCAGATCCTAACCTCACTCTCAGTGCATTCCAGATCCTAACCACACTCTCAGTACATTCCAGATGCTAACAACACACTCAGTACATTCCAGATCCTAACCACACTCTCAGTACATTCCAGATCCTAACCACACTCTCAGTACATTCCAGATCCTAAACACACTCTCAGTACATTCCAGATCCTAACCACACTCTCAGTACATTCCAGATCCTAACCACACTCTCAGTACATTCCAGATCCTAACCACACTCTCAGACAGTACATTCCAGATCCTAAATACACTCTCAGTACATTCCAGATCCTAACCACAATCTCAGTACATTCCAGATCCTAACCTCACTATCAGTGCATTCCAGATGCTAACCACACTCTCAGGACATTCCAGATCCTAACCACACTCTCAGTACATTCCAGATCCTAACCTCACTATCAGTGCATTCCAGATGCTAACCACACTCTCAGTACATTCCAGATCCTAACCACAATCTCAGTACATTCCAGATCCTAACCTCACTATCAGTGCATTCCAGATGCTAACCACACTCTCAGTGCATTCCAGATCCTAACCACACTCTCAGACAGTACATTCCAGATACTAACCACACTCTCAGTACATTCCAGATCCTAACCACACTCTCAGTACATTCCAGACCCTAACCACACTCTCAGTACATTCCAGATCCTAACCACACTCTCAGTCCATTCCAGATCCTAACCACACTCTCAGTACATTCCAGATCCTAACCACACTCTCAGGACATTCCAGATCCTAACCACGCTCTCAGTACAATCCAGATCCTAACCACGCTTTCAGTACATTCCAGATCCTAACCACACTCTCAGTACATTCCAGATCCTAACCACACTCTCAGTACATTCCAGATCCTAACCACACTCTCTGTACATTCCAGACCCTAACCACACTCTCAGTACATTCCAGACCCTAACCACACTCTCAGTACATTCCAGATACTAACCACACTCTCAGACAGTACATTCCAGATACTAACCACACTCCCAGTACATTCCAGATCCTAACCACACTCTCAGTACATTCCAGACCCTAACCACACTCTCAGTACATTCCAGATCCGAACCACACTCTCAGTCCATTCCAGACCCTAACCACACTCTCAGTACATTCCAGATCCGAACCACACTCTCAGTCCATTCCAGATCCTAACCACACTCTCAGGACATTCCAGATCCTAACCACGCTCTCAGTACATTCCAGATCCTAACCACGCTTTCAGTACATTCCAGATCCTAACCACACTCTCAGTACATTCCAGATCCTATCCACACTTTCAGTACATTCCAGATCCTAACCACACTCTCAGTACATTCCAGATCCTAACCACGCTCTCAGACAGTACATTCCAGATCCTAAACACACTCTCAGTACATTCCAGATCCTAACCACACTCTAGGTGCATTCTAGATCCTAACCACACACTCAGTACATTCCAGATCTTAACCACACACTCAGTACATTCCAGATCCTAACCACACTCTCAGTACATTCCAGATCCTAACCACACTCTCAGTACATTCCAGATCCTAACCACACACTCAGTACATTCCAGATCCTAACCACACTCTCAGTGCATTCCAGATCCTAACCACACTCTCAGTGCATTCCAGATCCTAACCACACTCTCAGTGCATTCCAGATCCTAACCACACACTCAGTACATTCCAGATCCTAACCACACTCTCAGACAGTCCATTCCAGATCCTAACCACACTCTCAGTACATTCCAGATCCTAACCACACTCTCAGACAGTACATTCCAGATCCTAAATACACTCTCAGTACATTCCAGATCCTAACCACACTCTCAGTACATTCCAGATCCTAACCACACTCTCAGTACATTCCAGATCCTCACCACACTCTCAGTACATTCCAGATCCTAACCACACTCTCAGACAGTACATTCCAGATCCTAACCACACTCCCAGTACATTCCAGATCCTAACCACACTCTCAGTACATTCCGGATCCTAACCACACTCTCAGTGCATTCCAGATCCTAACCACACTCTCAGTACATTCCAGATCCTAACCACACTCTCAGTACATTCCAGATGCTAACCACACTCTCAGTGCATTCCAGATCCTAACCACACTCTCAGTACATTCCAGATCCTAACCACACTCTCAGTACATTCCAGATCCTAACCACACTCTCAGTGCATTCCAGATCCTAACCACACTCTCAGTACATTCCAGATCCTAAACACACTCTCAGTACATTCCAGATCCTAACCACACTCTCAGTGCATTCCAGATCCTAACCACACTCTCAGTACATTCCAGATCCTAACCACACTCTCAGACAGTACATTCCAGATCCTAACCACACTCTCAGTGCATTCCAGATCCTAACCACACTCTCAGTACATTCCAGATCCTAACCACACTCTCAGACAGTACATTCCAGATCCTAAACACACTCTCAGTACATTCCAGATCCTAACCACACTCTCAGTGCATTCCAGATCCTAACCACACTCTCAGACAGTACATTCCAGATCCTAACCACACTCTCAGTACATTCCAGATCCTAACCACACTCTCAGACAGTACATTCCAGATCCTAACCACACTCCCAGTACATTCCAGATCCTAACCACACTCTCAGTACATTCCGGATCCTAACCACACTCTCAGTGCATTCCAGATCCTAACCACACTCTCAGACAGTACATTCCAGATCCTAACCACACTCTCAGTACATTCCAGATCCTAACCACACTCAGTGCATTCCAGATCCTAAACACACTCTCAGTACATTCCAGATCCTAACCACACTCTCAGTACATTCCAGATCCTAACCACACTCTCAGACAGTACATTCCAGATCCTAACCACACTCTCAGTGCATTCCAGATCCTAACCACACTCTCAGACAGTACATTCCAGATCCTAACCACACTCTCAGTGCATTCCAGATCCTAACCACACTCTCAGACAGTACATTCCAGATCCTAACCACACTCAGTGCATTCCAGATCCTAAACACACTCTCAGTACATTCCAGATCCTAACCACACTCTCAGTACATTCCAGATCCTAACCACACTCTCAGTGCATTCCAGATCCTAACCACACTCTCAGACAGTACATTCCAGATCCTAAACACACTCTCAGTACATTCCAGATCCTAACCACACTCTCAGTGCATTCCAGATCCTAACCACACTCTCAGACAGTACATTCCAGATCCTAACCACACTCTCAGTACATTCCAGATCCTAACCACACTCTCAGACAGTACATTCCAGATCCTAACCACACTCCCAGTACATTCCAGATCCTAACCACACTCTCAGTACATTCCGGATCCTAACCACACTCTCAGTGCATTCCAGATCCTAACCACACTCTCAGTACATTCCAGATCCTAACCACACTCTCAGTACATTCCAGATGCTAACCACACTCTCAGTGCATTCCAGATCCTAACCACACTCTCAGTACATTCCAGATCCTAACCACACTCTCAGTACATTCCAGATCCTAACCACACTCTCAGTGCATTCCAGATCCTAACCACACTCTCAGTACATTCCAGATCCTAACCACACTCTCAGTACATTCCAGATCCTAACCACACTCTCAGTGCATTCCAGATCCTAACCACACTCTCAGTACATTCCAGATCCTAAACACACTCTCAGTACATTCCAGATCCTAACCACACTCTCAGTACATTCCAGACCCTAACCACACACTCAGTACATTCCAGATCCTAACCACACTCTCAGTACATTCCAGATCCTAACCACACTCCCAGTACATTCCAGATCCTAACCACACTCTCAGTGCATTCCAGATCCTAACCACACTCCCAGTACATTCCAGATCCTAACCACACTCTCAGTACATTCCGGATCCTAACCACACTCTCAGTGCATTCCAGACCCTAACCACACTCTCAGTACATTCCAGATCCTAACCACACTCTCAGTACATTCCAGATCCTAACCACACTCTCAGTACATTCCAGATCCTAACCACACTCCCAGTACATTCCAGATCCTAACCACACTCTCAGTACATTCCGGATCCTAACCACACTCTCAGTGCATTCCAGACCCTAACCACACTCTCAGTACATTCCAGATCCTAACCACACTCTCGGACAGTACATTCCAGATCCTAACCACACTCTCAGTACATTCCAGATCCTAACCACACTCTCAGTACATTCCAGATCCTAACCACACTCTCAGTGCATTCCAGATCCAAACCACACTCTCAGTACATTCCAGATCCTAAACACACTCTCAGTACATTCCAGATCCTAACCACACTCTCAGTGCATTCCAGATCCTAACCACACTCTCAGTACATTCCAGATCCTAACCACACTCTCAGACAGTACATTCCAGATCCTAAATACACTCTCAGTACATTCCAGATCCTAACCACACTCTCAGTACATTCCAGATCCTAACCACACTCTCAGTACATTCCAGATCCTCACCACACTCTCAGTACATTCCAGATCCTAACCACACTCTCAGACAGTACATTCCAGATCCTAACCACACTCCCAGTACATTCCAGATCCTAACCACACTCTCAGTACATTCCGGATCCTAACCACACTCTCAGTGCATTCCAGATCCTAACCACACTCTCAGTACATTCCAGATCCTAACCACACTCTCAGTACATTCCAGATCCTAACCACACTCTCAGTACATTCCAGCCCCTAACCACACTCTCAGTACATTCCAGATGCTAACCACACTCTCAGTGCATTCCAGATCCTAACCACACTCTCAGTACATTCCAGATCCTAACCACACTCCCAGTACATTCCAGATCCTAACCACACTCTCAGTACATTCCGGATCCTAACCACACTCTCAGTACATTCCAGCCCCTAACCACACTCTCAGTACATTCCAGATGCTAACCACACTCTCAGTGCATTCCAGATCCTAACCACACTCTCAGTACATTCCAGATCCTAACCACACTCTCAGTACATTCCAGATGCTAACCACACTCTCAGTGCATTCCAGATCCTAACCACACTCTCAGTACATTCCAGATCCTAACCACACTCTCAGTACATTCCAGATCCTAACCACACTCTCAGTGCATTCCAGATCCTAACCACACTCTCAGTACATTCCAGATCCTAAACACACTCTCAGTACATTCCAGATCCTAACCACACTCTCAGTGCATTCCAGATCCTAACCACACTCTCAGACAGTACATTCCGGATCCTAACCACACTCTCAGTACATTCCAGATCCTAAACACACTCTCAGTACATTCCAGATCCTAACCACACTCTCAGTACACTCCAGATCCTAACCACACTCTCAGTGCATTCCAGATCCTAACCACACTCCCAGTACATTCCAGATCCTAACCACACTCTCAGTACATTCCGGATCCTAACCACACTCTCAGTGCATTCCAGATCCTAACCACACTCTCAGTACATTCCAGATCCTAACCACACTCTCAGACAGTACATTCCAGGATCTAAACACACTCTCAGTACATTCCAGATCCTCACCACACTCTCAGTGCATTCCAGATCCTAACCACACTCTCAGTGCATTCCAGATCCTAACCACACTCTCAGTACATTCCAGATCCTAACCACACTCTCAGTACATTCCAGATGCTAACCACACTCTCAGTGCATTCCAGATCCTAACCACACTCTCAGTACATTCCAGATCCTAACCACACTCTCAGTACATTCCAGATCCTAACCACACTCTCAGTGCATTCCAGATCCTAACCACACTCTCAGTACATTCCAGATCCTAACCACACTCTCAGTACATTCCAGATCCTAACCACACACTCAGTACTTTCCAGATCCTAACCACACTCTCATTACATTCCAGATTCTAACCACACTCTTAGTACATTCCAGATCCTAACCACACTCTCAGTGCTTTCCAGATCCTAACCACACTCTCAGTGCATTCCAGATCCTAACCACACTCTCAGTACATTCCAGATCCTAACCACACTCTCAGTACATTCCAGATCCTAACCACACTCTCAGTACATTCCAGATCCTAACCACACTCTCAGTACATTCCAGATCCTAACCACACTCTCAGTACATTCCAGATCCTAACCACACTCTCAGACAGTACATTCCAGATCCTAAATACACTCTCAGTACATTCCAGATCCTAACCACACTCTCAGTACATTCCAGATCCTAACCACACACTCAGTACATGCCAGATCCTAACCACACTCTCAGTACATTCCAGATCCTAACCACACTCTCAGTACATTCCAGATCCTAACCACACTCTCAGACAGTACATTCCAGATCCTAAATACACTCTCAGTACATTCCAGATCCTAACCACACTCTCAGTACATTCCAGATCCTAACCACACTCTCAGTACATTCCAGATCCTAACCACACTCTCAGTACATTCCAGATCCTAACCACACTCTCAGTACATTCCAGATCCTAACCACACTCTCAGTACATTCCAGATCCTAACCACACTCTCAGTACATTCCAGATCCTAACCACACTCTCAGTACATTCCAGATCCTCACCACACTCTCAGTACATTCCAGATCCTAACCACACTCTCAGACAGTACATTCCAGATCCTAACCACACTCCCAGTACATTCCAGATCCTAACCACACTCTCAGTACATTCCGGATCCTAACCACACTCTCAGTGCATTCCAGATCCTAACCACACTCTCAGACAGTACATTCCAGGATCTAAACACACTCTCAGTACATTCCAGATCCTCACCACACTCTCAGTGCATTCCAGATCCTAACCACACTCTCAGTACATTCCAGATCCTAACCACACTCTCAGTACATTCCAGATGCTAACCACACTCTCAGTGCATTCCAGATCCTAACCACACTCTCAGTACATTCCAGATCCTAACCACACTCTCAGTACATTCCAGATCCTAACCACACTCTCAGTACATTCCAGATGCTAACCACACTCTCAGTGCATTCCAGATCCTAACCACACACTCAGTACATTCCGGATCCTAACCACACTCTCAGTGCATTCCAGATCCTAACCACACTCTCAGTACATTCCAGATCCTAACCACACTCTCAGACAGTACATTCCAGGATCTAAACACACTCTCAGTACATTCCAGATCCTCACCACACTCTCAGTGCATTCCAGATCCTAACCACACTCTCAGTGCATTCCAGATCCTAACCACACTCTCAGTACATTCCAGATCCTAACCACACTCTCAGTACATTCCAGATGCTAACCACACTCTCAGTGCATTCCAGATCCTAACCACACTCTCAGTACATTCCAGATCCTAACCACACTCTCAGTACATTCCAGATCCTAACCACACTCTCAGTGCATTCCAGATCCTAACCACACTCTCAGTACATTCCAGATCCTAACCACACTCTCAGTACATTCCAGATCCTAACCACACACTCAGTACTTTCCAGATCCTAACCACACTCTCATTACATTCCAGATTCTAACCACACTCTTAGTACATTCCAGATCCTAACCACACTCTCAGTGCTTTCCAGATCCTAACCACACTCTCAGTGCATTCCAGATCCTAACCACACTCTCAGTACATTCCAGATCCTAACCACACTCTCAGTACATTCCAGATCCTAACCACACTCTCAGTACATTCCAGATCCTAACCACACTCTCAGTACATTCCAGATCCTAACCACACTCTCAGTACATTCCAGATCCTAACCACACTCTCAGACAGTACATTCCAGATCCTAAATACACTCTCAGTACATTCCAGATCCTAACCACACTCTCAGTACATTCCAGATCCTAACCACACACTCAGTACATGCCAGATCCTAACCACACTCTCAGTACATTCCAGATCCTAACCACACTCTCAGTACATTCCAGATCCTAACCACACTCTCAGACAGTACATTCCAGATCCTAAATACACTCTCAGTACATTCCAGATCCTAACCACACTCTCAGTACATTCCAGATCCTAACCACACTCTCAGTACATTCCAGATCCTAACCACACTCTCAGTACATTCCAGATCCTAACCACACTCTCAGTACATTCCAGATCCTAACCACACTCTCAGTACATTCCAGATCCTAACCACACTCTCAGTACATTCCAGATCCTAACCACACTCTCAGTACATTCCAGATCCTCACCACACTCTCAGTACATTCCAGATCCTAACCACACTCTCAGACAGTACATTCCAGATCCTAACCACACTCCCAGTACATTCCAGATCCTAACCACACTCTCAGTACATTCCGGATCCTAACCACACTCTCAGTGCATTCCAGATCCTAACCACACTCTCAGACAGTACATTCCAGGATCTAAACACACTCTCAGTACATTCCAGATCCTCACCACACTCTCAGTGCATTCCAGATCCTAACCACACTCTCAGTACATTCCAGATCCTAACCACACTCTCAGTACATTCCAGATGCTAACCACACTCTCAGTGCATTCCAGATCCTAACCACACTCTCAGTACATTCCAGATCCTAACCACACTCTCAGTACATTCCAGATCCTAACCACACTCTCAGTACATTCCAGATGCTAACCACACTCTCAGTGCATTCCAGATCCTAACCACACACTCAGTACATTCCAGATCCTAACCACACTCTCAGTGCATTCCAGATCCTAACCACACTCTCAGTACATTCCAGATCCTAAACACACTCTCAGTACATTCCAGATCCTCACCACACTCTCAGTACATTCCAGATCCTAACCACACTCTCAGACAGTACATTCCAGATCCTAACCACACTCCCAGTACATTCCAGATCCTAACCACACTCTCAGTGCATTCCAGATCCTAACCACACTCTCAGACAGTACATTCCAGATCCTAAATACACTCTCAGTACATTCCAGATCCTAACCACACTCTCAGTACATTCCAGATCCTAACCACACTCTCAGTACATTCCAGATCCTAACCACACTCTCAGTACATTCCAGATCCTAACCACACTCTCAGTGCATTCCAGATCCTAACCACACTCTCAGACAGTACATTCCAGATCCTAAATACACTCTCAGTACATTCCAGATCCTAACCACACTCTCAGTACATTCCAGATCCTAACCACACTCTCAGTACATTCCAGATCCTCACCACACTCTCAGTACATTCCAGATCCTAACCACACTCTCAGACAGTACATTCCAGATCCTAACCACACTCCCAGTACATTCCAGATCCTAACCACACTCTCAGTACATTCCGGATCCTAACCACACTCTCAGTGCATTCCAGATCCTAACCACACTCTCAGTACATTCCAGATCCTAACCACACTCTCAGACAGTACATTCCAGGATCTAAACACACTCTCAGTACATTCCAGATCCTAACCACACTCTCAGTACATTCCAGATCCTAACCACACTCTCAGTACATTCCAGATGCTAACCACACTCTCAGTACATTCCAGATCCTAACCACACACTCAGTACATTCCAGATCCTAACCACACTCTCAGTGCATTCCAGATCCTAACCACACTCTCAGTACATTCCAGATCCTAACCACACACTCAGTACATTCCAGATCCTAACCACACTCTCAGTACATTCCAGATCCTCACCACACTCTCAGTACATTCCAGATCCTAACCACACTCTCAGTGCATTCCAGATCCTAACCACACTCTCAGTACATTCCAGATCCTAACCACACTCTCAGTACATTCCAGATCCTAACCACACTCTCAGTGCATTCCAGATCCTAACCACACTCTCAGTACATTCCAGATCCTAAACACACTCTCAGTACATTCCAGATCCTAACCACACTCTCAGTGCATTCCAGATCCTAACCACACTCTCAGCACATTCCAGATCCTCACCACACTCTCAGTACATTCCAGATCCTAACCACACTCTCAGTACATTCCAGATCCTAACCACACTCTCAGTGCATTCCAGATCCTAACCACACTCTCAGTGCATTCCAGATCCTAACCACACTCTCAGTACATTCCATATCCTAACCACACTCTCAGTACATTCCAGATCCTAACCACACTCTCAGTACATTCCAGATCCTAACCACACTCTCAGTGCATTCCAGATCCTAACCACACTCTCAGTACATTCCATATCCTAACCACACTCTCAGTACATTCCAGATCCTAACCACACTCTCAGTGCATTCCAGATCCTAACCACACTCTCAGTACATTCCAGATCCTAACCACACTCTCAGTACATTCCAGATCCTAACCACACTCTCAGTACATTCCAGATCCTAACCAAACTCTCAGTGCATTCCAGATCCTAACCACACTCTCAGTACATTCCAGATCCTAACCACACTCTCAGTACATTCCAGATCCTAACCACACACTCAGTACTTTCCAGATCCTAACCACACTCTCAGTACATTCCAGATCCTAACCACACTCTCAGTGCTTTCCAGATCCTAACCACACTCTCAGTACATTCCAGATCCTAACCACACTCTCAGTACATTCCAGATCCTAACCACACACTCAGTACTTTCCAGATCCTAACCACACTCTCAGTACATTCCAGATCCTAACCACACTCTCAGTGCTTTCCAGATCCTAACCACACTCTCAGTACATTCCAGATCCTAACCACACTCTCAGTGCATTCCAGATCCTAACCACACTCTCAGTACATTCCAGATCCTAACCACACTCTCAGTACATTCCAGATCCTAACCACACTCTCAGTACATTCACGATCCTAACCAAACTCTCAGTGCATTCCAGATCCTAACCACACTCTCAGTACATTCCAGATCCTAACCACACTCTCAGTACATTCCAGATCCTAACCACACACTCAGTACTTTCCAGATCCTAACCACACTCTCAGTACATTCCAGATCCTAACCAAACTCTCAGTGCATTCCAGATCCTAACCACACTCTCAGTACATTCCAGATCCTAACCACACTCTCAGTACATTCCAGATCCTAACCACACACTCAGTACTTTCCAGATCCTAACCACACTCTCAGTACATTCCAGATCCTAACCACACTCTCATTAATTTCCAGATCCTAACCACACTCTCAGTACATTCCAGAACGTACCACACTCTCAGTGCTTTCCAGATCCTAACCACACTCTCAGTGCATTCCAGATCCTAACCACACTCTCAGTACATTCCAGATCCTAACCACACTCTCTGTACATTCCAGATCCTAACCACACACTCAGTACATTCCAGATCCTAACCTCACTCTCAGTCCATTCCAGATCCTAACCACACTCTCAGTGCATTCCAGATCCTAACCACACTCTCAGTACATTCCAGATGCTAACCACACACTCAGTACATTCCAGATCCTAACCACACTCTCAGACAGTACATTCCAGATCCTAAATACACTCTCAGTACATTCCAGATCCTAACCACAATCTCAGTACATTCCAGATCCTAACCACACTCTCAGTGCATTCCAGATCCTAACCACACTCTCAGTACATTCCAGGTGCTAACCACACACTCAGTACATTCCAGATGCTAACCACACACTCAGTACATTCCAGATCCTAACCACACTCTCAGACAGTACATTCCAGATCCTAAATACACTCTCAGTACATTCCAGATCCTAACCACAATCTCAGTACATTCCAGATCCTAACCACACTCTCAGTACATTCCAGATCCTAACCACACTCTCAGTACATTCCAGATCCTAACCACACTCTCAGTACATTCCAGACCCTAACCACACTCTCAGTACATTCCAGATCCTAACCACACTCTCAGTACATTCCAGACCCTAACCACACTCTCAGTACATTCCAGATCCTAACCACACTCTCAGTACATTCCAGACCCTAACCACACTCTCAGTACATTCCAGACCCTAACCACACTCTCAGTACATTCCAGATCCTAACCACACTCTCAGTACATTCCAGATCCTAACCACACTCTCAGTACATTCCAGATCCTAACCACACTCTCAGTACATTCCAGACCCTAACCACACACTCAGTACATTCCAGATCCTAACCACACTCTCAGACAGTACATTCCAGATCCTAACCACACACTCAGTGCATTCCAGATCCTAACCACACTCTCAGTACATTCCAGATCCTAACCACACTCTCAGTACATTCCAGATCCTAACCACACTCTCAGTACATTCCAGATCCTAACCACACACTCAGTACTTTCCAAATCCTAACCACACTCTCAGTACATTCCAGATCCTAACCACACCCTCAGTACATTCCAGATCCTAACCACACACTCAGTACATTCCAGATCCTAACCACACTCAGTACATTCCAGATCCTAACCACACTCTCAGACAGTACCTTCCAGATCCTAACCACACTCTCAGTACATTCCAGATCCTAACCACACTCTCAGTACATTCCAGATCCTAACCACACACTCAGTACTTTCCAAATCCTAAACACACTCTCAGTACATTCCAGATCCTAACCACACTCTCAGTACATTCCAGATCCTAACCTCACTCTCAGTGCATTCCAGATCCTAACCACACTCTCAGTACATTCCAGATGCTAACCACACACTCAGTACATTCCTGATCCTAACCACACTCTGAGTGCATTCCAGATCCTAACCACACTCTCAGTACATTCCAGATCCTAACCACACTCTCAGACAGTACCTTCCAGATCCTAACCACACTCTCAGTACATTCCAGATCCTAACCACACTCTGAGTGCATTCCAGATCCTAACCACACTCTCAGTACATTCCAGATGCTAACCCCACACTCAGTACATTCCAGATCCTAACCACACTCTCAGACAGTACATTCCAGACCCTAACCACACTCTCAGTACATTCCAGATCCTAACCACACTCTCAGTACATTCCAGATGCTAACCCCACACTCAGTACATTCCAGATCCTAACCACACTCTCAGACAGTACATTCCAGACCCTAACCACACTCTCAGTACATTCCAGATCCTAACCACACTCTCAGACAGTACATTCCAGATCCTAACCACGCTCTCAGTACATTCCAGATCCTAACCACACTCTCAGACAGTACATTCCAGATCCTAACCACACACTCAGTACATTCCAGATCCTAACCACACTCTCAGTACATTCCAGATCCTAACCACACTCTCAGTACATTCCAGATCCTAACCTCACTCTCAGTGCATTCCAGATCCTAACCACACTCTCAGTACATTCCAGATGCTAACCACACACTCAGTACATTCCTGATCCTAACCACACTCTCAGACAGTACCTTCTAGATCCTAACCACACTCTCAGTACATTCCAGATCCTAACCACACTCTGAGTGCATTCCAGATCCTAACCACACTCTCAGTACATTCCAGATGCTAACCCCACACTCAGTACATTCCAGATCCTAACCACACTCTCAGACAGTACATTCCAGACCCTAACCACACTCTCAGTACATTCCAGATCCTAACCACACTCTCAGTACATTCCAGATGCTAACCCCACACTCAGTACATTCCAGATCCTAACCACACTCTCAGACAGTACATTCCAGACCCTAACCACACTCTCAGTACATTCCAGATCCTAACCACACTCTCAGTACATTCCAGATCCTAACCACACTCTCAGACAGTACATTCCAGATCCTAAACACACTCTCAGTACATTCCAGATCCTAACCACACTCTCAGTACATTCCAGATCCTAACCACACTCTCAGTGCATTCCAGATCCTAACCACACTCTCAGTACATTCCAGATCCTAACCACACTCTCAGTACATTCCAGATCCTAACCACACTCTCAGTATATTCCAGATCCGAACCACACTCTCAGTACATTCCAGATCCTAACCACACTCTCAGTACATTCCAGCCCCTAACCACACTCTCAGTACATTCCAGATCCTAACCACACTCTCAGTACATTCCAGATCCTAACCACACTCTCAGTACATTCCAGCCCCTAACCACACTCTCAGTACATTCCAGATCCTAACCACACTCTCAGTACATTCCAGATCCTAACCACACTCTCAGTACATTCCAGCCCCTAACCACACTCTCAGTACATTCCAGATCCTAACCACACTCTCAGTACATTCCAGATCCTAACCACACTCTCAGTACATTCCAGCCCCTAACCACACTCTCAGTACATTCCAGATCCTAACCACACACTCAGTACATTCCAGATCCTAACCACACTCTCAGTACATTCCAGATCCTAACCACACTCTCAGTACATTCCAGATCCTAACCACACTCTCAGTACATTCCAGATCCTAACCACACTCTCAGTACATTCCAGCCCCTAACCACACTCTCAGTACATTCCAGATCCTAACCACACACTCAGTACATTCCAGATCCTAACCACACTCTCAGTACATTCCAGCCCCTAACCACACTCTCAGTACATTCCAGCCCCTAACCACACTCTCAGTACATTCCAGATCCTAACCACACACTCAGTACATTCCAGATCCTAACCACACTCTCAGTACATTCCAGATCCTAACCACACTCTCAGTACATTCCAGATCCTAACCACACTCTCAGTACATTCCAGATCCCAACCACACTCTCAGTACATTCCAGCCCCTAACCACACTCTCAGTACATTCCAGATCCTAACCACACACTCAGTTCATTCCAGATCCTAACCACACTCTCAGTACATTCCAGCCCCTAACCACACTCTCAGTACATTCCAGATCCTAACCACACACTCAGTACATTCCAGATCCTAACCACACTCTCAGTGCATTCCAGATCCTAACCACACTCTCAGACAGTACATTCCAGATCCTAACCACACTCTCAGTACATTCCAGATCCGAACCACACACTCAGTACATTCCAGACCCTAACCACACTCTCAGACAGTACATTCCAGATCCTAACCACACTCTCAGTACATTCCAGATCCGAACCACACTCTCAGTACATTCCAGATCCTAACCACACCCACACTCTCAGTGCATTCCAGATCGTAACCACACTCTCAGTACATTCCAGATCCTAACCACACTCTCAGTGCTTTCCAGATCCTAACCACACTCTCAGTACATTCCAGATCCTAACCACACTCTCAGTACATTCCAGACCCTAACCACACACTCAGTACATTCCAGATCCTAACCACACTCTCAGTGCATTCCAGATCCTAACCACACTCTCAGTACATTCCAGATCCTAACCACACTCTCAGTACATTCCAGATCCTAACCACACTCTCAGAACATTCCAGATCCTAACCACACTCTCAGTACATTCCAGATCCTAACCACACTCTCAGACAGTACATTCCAGATCCTAACCACACACTCAGTACATTCCAGATCCTAACCACACTCTCAGTACATTCCAGATCCTAACCACACTCTCAGTACATTCCAGACCCTAACCACACTCTCAGTACATTCCAGATGCTAACCCCACACTCAGTACATTCCAGATCCTAACCACACTCTCAGACAGTACATTCCAGATCCTAAATACACTCTCAGTACATTCCAGATCCTAACCACACACTCAGTACATTCCAGATCCTAACCACACTCTCAGTACATTCCAGATCCTAACCACACTCTCAGTACATTCCAGATCCTAACCACACTCTCAGTACATTCCAGATCCTAACCACACTCTCAGTGCATTCCAGATCCTAACCACACTCTCAGTACATTCCAGATCCTAACCACACTCTCAGTACATTCCAGATCCTAACCACACTCTCAGTACATTCCAGATCCGAAACACACTCTCAGTACATTCCAGATCCTAACCACACTCTCAGTACATTCCAGATCCTAACCACACTCTCAGTACATTCCAGATCCTAACCACACTCTCAGTACATTCCAGATCCTAACCACACTCTCAGTACATTCCAGATCCTAACCACACTCTCAGTACATTCCAGATCCTAACCAGACTCTCAGTACATTCCAGATCCTAACCAGACTCTCAGTACATTCCAGATCCTAACCACACTCTCAGTACATTCCAGATCCTAACCACACACTCAGTACATTCCAGATCCTAACCACACTCTCAGTCCATTCCAGATCCTAACCACACTCTCAGTACATTCCAGATCCTAACCACACTCTCAGACAGTACATTCCAGATCCTAACCACACTCTCAGTACATTCCAGATCCTAACCACACTCTCAGTACATTCTAGATCCTAACCACACTCTCAGTACATTCCAGACCCTAACCACACTCTCAGTACATTCCAGATCCTAACCACACTCTCAGTACATTCCAGATCCTAACCACACTCTCAGTACATTCCAGATCCTAACCACACTCTCAGTACATTCCAGATCCTAACCACACACTCAGTACTTTCCAAATCCTAACCACACTCTCATTACATTCCAGATCCTAACCACACTCTCAGTACATTCCAGATCCTAACCACACTCTCAGTACATTCCAGATCCTAACCACACTCTCAGTACATTCCAGATCCTAACCACACTCTCAGTACATTCCAGATCCTAACCACACTCTCAGTACATTCCAGATGCTAACCACACTCTCAGTACTTTCCAAATCCTAACCACACACTCAGTACATTCCAGATCCTAACCACACTCTCAGTACATTCCAGATCCTAACCACACTCTCAGTACATTCCAGATCCTAACCACACTCTCAGTACATTCCAGATCCTAACCACACACTCAGTACATTCCAGATCCTAACCACACTCTCAGTACATTCCAGATCCTAACCACACTCTCAGTACATTCCAGATCCTAACCACACTCTCAGTACATTCCAGATCGTAACCACACACTCAGTACTTTCCAAATCCTAACCACACTCTCATTACATTCGAGATCCTAACCACACTCTCAGTACATTCCAGATCCTAACCACACACTCAGTACATTCCAGATCCTAACCACACACTCAGTACATTCCAGATCCTAACCACACTCTCAGTACATTCCAGATGCTAACCACACACTCAGTACATTCCTGATCCTAACCACACTCTCAGACAGTACCTTCCAGATCCTAACCACACACTCAGTACATTCCAGATCCTAACCACACTCAGTACATTCCAGATCCTAACCACACTCTCAGTACATTCCAGATCCTAACCACACTCTCAGTACATTCCAGATCCTAACCACACTCTCAGTGCATTCCAGATCCTAACCACACTCTGAGTGCATTCCAGATCCTAACCACACTCTCAGTGCATTCCAGATGCTAACCACACTCTCAGTACATTCCAGATCCTAACCCCACACTCAGTACATTCCAGATCCTAACCACACTCTCAGACAGTACATTCCAGACCCTAACCACACTCTCAGACAGTACATTCCAGATCCTAAATACACTCTCAGTACATTCCAGATCCTAACCACACTAACAGTACATTCCAGATCCTAACCACACTCTCAGTACATTCCAGATCCTAACCACACTCTCAGTACATTCCAGATCCTAACCACATTCTCAGTACATTCCAGATCCTAACCACACTCTCAGTACATTCCAGATGCTAACCCCACACTCAGTACATTCCAGATCCTAACCACACTCTCAGACAGTACATTCCAGACCCTAACCACACTCTCAGTACATTCCAGATCCTAACCACACTCTCAGACAGTACATTCCAGATCCTAAATACACTCTCAGTACATTCCAGATCCTAACCACACTCTCAGTACATTCCAGATCCTAACCACACTCTCAGTGCATTCCAGATCCTAACCACACTCTCAGTACATTCCAGATCCTAACCACACTCTCAGTACATTCCAGATCCTAACCACACTCTCAGTACATTCCAGATCCGAACCACACTCTCAGTACATTCCAGATCCTAAACACACTCTCAGTACATTCCAGCCCCTAACCACACTCTCAGTACATTCCAGATCCTAACCACACTCTCAGTACATTCCAGCCCCTAACCACACTCTCAGTACATTCCAGATCCTAACCACACTCTCAGTACATTCCAGATCCTAACCACACTCTCAGTACATTCCAGCCCCTAACCACACTCTCAGTACATTCCAGATCCTAACCACACTCTCAGTACATTCCAGATCCTAACCACACTCTCAGTACATTCCAGCCCCTAACCACACTCTCAGTACATTCCAGATCCTAACCACACTCTCAGTACATTCCAGATCCTAACCACACTCTCAGTACATTCCAGCCCCTAACCACACTCTCAGTACATTCCAGATCCTAACCACACACTCAGTACATTCCAGATCCTAACCACACTCTCAGTACATTCCAGCCCCTAACCACACTCTCAGTACATTCCAGCCCCTAACCACACTCTCAGTACATTCCAGATCCTAACCACACACTCAGTACATTCCAGATCCTAACCACACTCTCAGTACATTCCAGATCCTAACCACACTCTCAGTACATTCCAGATCCTAACCACACTCTCAGTACATTCCAGATCCTAACCACACTCTCAGTGCATTCCAGCCCCTAACCACACTCTCAGTACATTCCAGATCCTAACCACACACTCAGTAAATTCCAGATCCTAACCACACTCTCAGTACATTCCAGATCCTAACCACACTCTCAGTACATTCCAGCCCCTAACCACACTCTCAGTACATTCCAGATCCTAACCACACACTCAGTACATTCCAGATCCTAACCACACTCTCAGTGCATTCCAGATCCGAACCACACACTCAGTACATTCCAGACCCTAACCACACTCTCAGACAGTACATTCCAGATCCTAACCACACTCTCAGTACATTCCAGATCCGAACCACACACTCAGTACATTCCAGACCCTAACCACACTCTCAGACAGTACATTCCAGATCCTAACCACACTCTCAGTACATTCCAGATCCGAACCACACTCTCAGTACATTCCAGATCCTAACCACACCCACACTCTCAGTGCATTCCAGATCCTAACCACACTCTCAGTACATTCCAGATCCTAACCACACTCTCAGTGCTTTCCAGATCCTAACCACACACTCAGTACATTCCAGATCCTAACCACACTCTCAGACAGTACATTCCAGATCCTAACCACACTCTCAGTACATTCCAGACCCTAACCACACTCTCAGTACATTCCAGATCCTAACCACACTCTCAGTACATTCCAGATCCTAACCACACTCTCAGTACATTCCAGATCCTAACCACACTCTCAGTGCATTCCAGATCCTAACCACACTCTCAGTGCATTCCAGATCCTAACCACACTCTCAGTGCATTCCAGATCCTAACCACACTCTCAGTACATTCCAGATCCTAACCACACTCTCAGTGCTTTCCAGATCCTAACCACACACTCAGTACATTCCAGATCCTAACCACACTCTCAGACAGTACATTCCAGATCCTAACCACACTCTCAGTACATTCCAGACCCTAACCACACTCTCAGTACATTCCAGATCCTAACCACACTCTCAGTACATTCCAGATCCTAACCACACTCTCAGTACATTCCAGATCCTAACCACACTCTCAGTGCATTCCAGATCCTAACCACACTCTCAGTACATTCCAGATCCTAACCACACTCTCAGTACATTCCAGATCCGAACCACACTCTCAGTACATTCCAGATCCTAACCACACCCACACTCTCAGTGCATTCCAGATCCTAACCACACTCTCAGTACATTCCAGATCCTAACCACACTCTCAGTGCTTTCCAGATCCTAACCACACACTCAGTACATTCCAGATCCTAACCACACTCTCAGACAGTACATTCCAGATCCTAACCACACTCTCAGTACATTCCAGACCCTAACCACACTCTCAGTACATTCCAGATCCTAACCACACTCTCAGTACATTCCAGATCCTAACCACACTCTCAGTACATTCCAGATCCTAACCACACTCTCAGTACATTCCAGATGCTAACCCCACACTCAGTACATTCCAGATCCTAACCACACTCTCAGACAGTACATTCCAGATCCTAAATACACTCTCAGTACATTCCAGATCCTAACCACACTCTCAGTACATTCCAGATCCTAACCACACTCTCAGTACATTCCAGATCCGAACCACACTCTCAGTACATTCCAGATCCTAACCACACTCTCAGTACATTCCAGATCCTAACCACACTCTCAGTACATTCCAGATCCTAACCACACTCTCAGTACATTCCAGATCCTAACCACACTCTCAGTACATTCCAGATCCTAACCACACTCTCAGTACATTCCAGATCCTAACCACACTCTCAGTACATTCCAGATCCTAACCACACTCTCAGTACATTCTAGATCCTAACCACACTCTCAGTACATTCCAGATCCTAACCACACTCTCAGTACATTCCAGATCCTAACCACACTCTCAGTACATTCCAGATCCTAACCACACTCTCAGTACATTCCAGATCCTAACCACACTCTCAGTACATTCCAGATCCGAACCACACTCTCAGTACATTCCAGATCCTAACCACACTCTCAGTACATTCCAGATCCTAACCACACTCTCAGTACATTCCAGATCCTAACCACACTCTCAGTACATTCTAGATCCTAACCACACTCTCAGTACATTCCAGATCCTAACCACACTCTCAGTACATTCCAGATCCTAACCACACTCTCAGTACATTCCAGATCCTAACCACACTCTCAGTACATTCCAGATCCTAACCACACTCTCAGTACATTCCAGATCCTAACCACACTCTCAGTACATTCCAGATCCTAACCACACTCTCAGTACATTCCAGATCCTAACCACACTCTCAGTACATTCCAGATCCTAACCACACTCTCAGTACATTCCAGATCCTAACCACACTCTCAGTACATTCCAGATCCTAACCACACTCTCAGTACATTCCAGATCCTAACCACACTCTCAGTACATTCCAGATCCTAACCACACTCTCAGTACATTCCAGCTCCGAACCACACTCTCAGTACATTCCAGATCCTAACCACACCCACACTCTCAGTGCATTCCAGATCCTAACCACACTCTCAGTACATTCCAGATCCTAACCACACACTCAGTACATTCCAGATCCTAACCTCACTCTCAGTACATTCCAGATCCTAACCACACTCTCAGTACATTCCAGACCCTAACCACACTCTCAGTACATTCCAGATCCTAACCACACACTCAGTACATTCCAGATCCTAACCACACTCTCAGTGCATTCCAGATCCTAACCACACTCTCAGACAGTACATTCCAGATCCTAACCACACTCTCAGTACATTCCAGATCCGAACCACACACTCAGTACATTCCAGACCCTAACCACACTCTCAGACAGTACATTCCAGATCCTAACCACACTCTCAGTACATTCCAGATCCGAACCACACTCTCAGTACATTCCAGATCCTAACCACACCCACACTCTCAGTGCATTCCAGATCCTAACCACACTCTCAGTACATTCCAGATCCTAACCACACTCTCAGTGCTTTCCAGATCCTAACCACACACTCAGTACATTCCAGATCCTAACCACACTCTCAGACAGTACATTCCAGATCCTAACCACACTCTCAGTACATTCCAGACCCTAACCACACTCTCAGTACATTCCAGATCCTAACCACACTCTCAGTACATTCCAGATCCTAACCACACTCTCAGTACATTCCAGATCCTAACCACACTCTCAGTACATTCCAGATCCTAACCACACTCTCAGTACATTCCAGATCCTAACCACACTCTCAGTACATTCCAGATGCTAACCCCACACTCAGTACATTCCAGATCCTAACCACACTCTCAGACAGTACATTCCAGATCCTAAATACACTCTCAGTACATTCCAGATCCTAACCACACTCTCAGTACATTCCAGATCCTAACCACACTCTCAGTACATTCCAGATCCTAACCACACTCTCAGTACATTCCAGATCCGAACCACACTCTCAGTACATTCCAGATCCTAACCACACTCTCAGTACATTCCAGATCCTAACCACACTCTCAGTACATTCCAGATCCTAACCACACTCTCAGTACATTCCAGATCCTAACCACACTCTCAGTACATTCCAGATCCTAACCACACTCTCAGTACATTCCAGATCCTAACCACACTCTCAGTACATTCTAGATCCTAACCACACTCTCAGTACATTCCAGATCCTAACCACATTCTCAGTACATTCCAGATCCTAACCACACTCTCAGTACATTCCAGATCCTAACCACACTCTCAGTACATTCCAGATCCTAACCACACTCTCAGTACATTCCAGATCCTAACCACACTCTCAGTACATTCCAGATCCTAACCACACTCTCAGTACATTCCAGATCCTAACCACACTCTCAGTACATTCCAGATCCTAACCACACTCTCAGTACATTCCAGATCCTAACCACACTCTCAGTACATTCCAGATCCTAACCACACTCTCAGTACATTCCAGATCCTAACCACACTCTCAGTACATTCCAGATCCTAACCACACTCTCAGTACATTCTAGATCCTAACCACACTCTCAGTACATTCCAGATCCTAACCACACTCTCAGTACATTCCAGATCCTAACCACATTCTCAGTACATTCCAGATCCTAACCACACTCTCAGTACATTCCAGATCCTAACCACACTCTCAGTACATTCCAGATCCTAACCACACTCTCAGTACATTCCAGATCCTAACCACACTCTCAGTACATTCTAGATCCTAACCACACTCTCAGTACATTCCAGATCCTAACCACACTCTCAGTACATTCCAGATCCTAACCACACTCTCAGTACATTCCAGACCCTAACCACACTCTCAGGACATTCCAGATCCTAACCACACTCTCAGTACATTCCAGATCCGAACCACACTCTCAGTACATTCCAGACCCTAACCACACTCTCAGTACATTCCAGATCCTAACCACACTCTCAGTACATTCCAGATCCTAACCACACTCTCAGTACATTCCAGATCCTAACCACACTCTCAGTACATTCCAGATCCGAACCACACTCTCAGTACATTCCAGATCCTAACCACACTCTCAGTACATTCCAGATCCTAACCACACTCTCAGTACATTCCAGATCCTAACCACACTCTCAGTACATTCCAGATCCTAACCACACTCTCAGTACATTCCAGATCCTAACCACACTCTCAGTACATTCCAGATCCTAACCACACTCTCAGTACATTCCAGATCCTAACCACACTCTCAGTACATTCTAGATCCTAACCACACTCTCAGTACATTCCAGATCCTAACCACACTCTCAGTACATTCCAGATCCTAACCACACTCTCAGTACATTCCAGATCCTAACCACACTCTCAGTACATTCCAGATCCTAACCACACTCTCAGTACATTCCAGATCCGAACCACACTCTCAGTACATTCCAGATCCTAACCACACTCTCAGTACATTCCAGATCCTAACCACACTCTCAGTACATTCCAGATCCTAACCACACTCTCAGTACATTCTAGATCCTAACCACACTCTCAGTACATTCCAGATCCTAACCACACTCTCAGTACATTCCAGATCCTAACCACACTCTCAGTACATTCCAGATCCTAACCACACTCTCAGTACATTCCAGATCCTAACCACACTCTCAGTACATTCCAGATCCTAACCACACTCTCAGTACATTCCAGATCCTAACCACACTCTCAGTACATTCCAGATCCTAACCACACTCTCAGTACATTCCAGATCCTAACCACACTCTCAGTACATTCCAGATCCTAACCACACTCTCAGTACATTCCAGATCCTAACCACACTCTCAGTACATTCCAGATCCTAACCACACTCTCAGTACATTCCAGATCCTAACCACACTCTCAGTACATTCCAGCTCCGAACCACACTCTCAGTACATTCCAGATCCTAACCACACCCACACTCTCAGTGCATTCCAGATCCTAACCACACTCTCAGTACATTCCAGATCCTAACCACACACTCAGTACATTCCAGATCCTAACCTCACTCTCAGTACATTCCAGATCCTAACCACACTCTCAGTACATTCCAGACCCTAACCACACTCTCAGTACATTCCAGATCCTAACCACACACTCAGTACATTCCAGATCCTAACCACACTCTCAGTGCATTCCAGATCCTAACCACACTCTCAGACAGTACATTCCAGATCCTAACCACACTCTCAGTACATTCCAGATCCGAACCACACACTCAGTACATTCCAGACCCTAACCACACTCTCAGACAGTACATTCCAGATCCTAACCACACTCTCAGTACATTCCAGATCCGAACCACACTCTCAGTACATTCCAGATCCTAACCACACCCACACTCTCAGTGCATTCCAGATCCTAACCACACTCTCAGTACATTCCAGATCCTAACCACACTCTCAGTGCTTTCCAGATCCTAACCACACACTCAGTACATTCCAGATCCTAACCACACTCTCAGACAGTACATTCCAGATCCTAACCACACTCTCAGTACATTCCAGACCCTAACCACACTCTCAGTACATTCCAGATCCTAACCACACTCTCAGTACATTCCAGATCCTAACCACACTCTCAGTACATTCCAGATCCTAACCACACTCTCAGTACATTCCAGATCCTAACCACACTCTCAGTACATTCCAGATCCTAACCACACTCTCAGTACATTCCAGATGCTAACCCCACACTCAGTACATTCCAGATCCTAACCACACTCTCAGACAGTACATTCCAGATCCTAAATACACTCTCAGTACATTCCAGATCCTAACCACACTCTCAGTACATTCCAGATCCTAACCACACTCTCAGTACATTCCAGATCCTAACCACACTCTCAGTACATTCCAGATCCGAACCACACTCTCAGTACATTCCAGATCCTAACCACACTCTCAGTACATTCCAGATCCTAACCACACTCTCAGTACATTCCAGATCCTAACCACACTCTCAGTACATTCCAGATCCTAACCACACTCTCAGTACATTCCAGATCCTAACCACACTCTCAGTACATTCCAGATCCTAACCACACTCTCAGTACATTCTAGATCCTAACCACACTCTCAGTACATTCCAGATCCTAACCACATTCTCAGTACATTCCAGATCCTAACCACACTCTCAGTACATTCCAGATCCTAACCACACTCTCAGTACATTCCAGATCCTAACCACACTCTCAGTACATTCCAGATCCTAACCACACTCTCAGTACATTCCAGATCCTAACCACACTCTCAGTACATTCCAGATCCTAACCACACTCTCAGTACATTCCAGATCCTAACCACACTCTCAGTACATTCCAGATCCTAACCACACTCTCAGTACATTCCAGATCCTAACCACACTCTCAGTACATTCCAGATCCTAACCACACTCTCAGTACATTCCAGATCCTAACCACACTCTCAGTACATTCTAGATCCTAACCACACTCTCAGTACATTCCAGATCCTAACCACACTCTCAGTACATTCCAGATCCTAACCACATTCTCAGTACATTCCAGATCCTAACCACACTCTCAGTACATTCCAGATCCTAACCACACTCTCAGTACATTCCAGATCCTAACCACACTCTCAGTACATTCCAGATCCTAACCACACTCTCAGTACATTCTAGATCCTAACCACACTCTCAGTACATTCCAGATCCTAACCACACTCTCAGTACATTCCAGATCCTAACCACACTCTCAGTACATTCCAGACCCTAACCACACTCTCAGGACATTCCAGATCCTAACCACACTCTCAGTACATTCCAGATCCGAACCACACTCTCAGTACATTCCAGACCCTAACCACACTCTCAGTACATTCCAGATCCTAACCACACTCTCAGTACATTCCAGATCCTAACCACACACTCAGTACATTCCAGATCCTAACCACACTCTCAGTACATTCCAGATCCTAACCACACTCTCAGTACATTCTAGATCCTAACCACACTCTCAGTACATTCCAGATCCTAACCACACTCTCAGTACATTCCAGATCCTAACCACACTCTCAGTACATTCCAGACCCTAACCACACTCTCAGGACATTCCAGATCCTAACCACACTCTCAGTACATTCCAGATCCGAACCACACTCTCAGTACATTCCAGATCCTAACCACACCCACACTCTCAGTGCATTCCAGATCCTAACCACACTCTCAGTACATTCCAGATCCTAACCACACTCTCAGTACATTCCAGATCCTAACCACACTCTCAGTACATTCCAGATCCTAACCACACTCTCAGTACATTCCAGATCCGAACCACACTCTCAGTACATTCCAGATCCTAACCACACCCACACTCTCAGTACATTCCAGATCCTAACCACACTCTCAGTACATTCCAGACCCTAACCACACTCTCAGTACATTCCAGATCCTAACCACACACTCAGTACATTCCAGATCCTAACCACACTCTCAGTACATTCCAGATCCGAACCACACTCTCAGTACATTCCAGATCCTAACCACACACTCAGTACATTCCAGATCCTAACCACACTCTCAGTACATTCCAGATCCTAACCACACACTCAGTACATTCCAGACCCTAACCACACTCTCAGTACATTCCAGATCCGAACCACACTCTCAGTACATTCCAGATCCTAACCACACTCTCAGTACATTCCAGATCCTAACCACACACTCAGTACATTCCAGATCCTAACCACACTCTCAGTACATTCCAGATCCTAATCACACTCTCAGTACATTCCAGATCCTAACCACACTCTCAGTACATTCCAGATCCTAACCACACTCAGTACATTCCAGATCCTAACCACACTCTCAGTACATTCCAGATCCTAACCCCACTCTCAGTACATTCCAGATCCTAATCACACTCTCAGTACATTCCAGATCCTAACCACACTCTCAGTACATTCCAGATCCTAACCACACTCTCAGTACATTCCAGACCCTAACCACACTCTCAGTACATTCCAGATCCTAACCACACTCTCAGACAGTACATTCCAGATCCTAACCACACACTCAGTCCATTCCAGATCCTAACCACACTCTCAGACAGTACATTCCAGATCCTAAATACACTCTCAGTACATTCCAGACCCTAACCACACTCTCAGTACATTCCAGATCCTAACCACACTCTCAGTACATTCCAGATCCTAACCACACTCTCAGTACATTCCAGATCCTAACCTCACTCTCAGTACATTCCAGATCCTAACCACACTCTCAGTACATTCCAGATCCTAACCACACTCTCAGTACATTCCAGACCCTAACCACACTCTCAGTACATTCCAGATCCTAACCACACTCTCAGTACATTCCAGATCCTAACCACACTCTCAGTGCATTCCAGATCCTAACCACACTCTCAGTACATTCCAGATCCTAACCACACTCTCAGTGCATTCCAGATCCTAACCACACTCTCAGTACATTCCAGATCCTAACCACACTCGCAGTACATTCCAGATCCGAACCATACTCTCAGGACATTCCAGATCCTAACCACGCTCTCAGTACATTCCAGATCCTAACCACACTCTCAGTACATTCCAGATCCTAACCACACTCTCAGTACATTCCAGATGCTAACCACACACTCAGTACATTCCAGATCCTAACCACACTCTCAGACAGTACATTCCAGACCCTAACCACACTCTCAGTACATTCCAGATCCTAACCACACTCTCAGACAGTACATTCCAGATCCTAACCACACTCTCAGTACATTCCAGATCCTAACCACACTCTCAGTACATTCCAGATCCTAACCACACTCTCAGTACATTCCAGATCCTAACCACACTCTCAGTACATTCCAGATCCTAACCACACTCTCAGTACATTCCAGATCCTAACCCCACTCTCAGTACATTCCAGATCCTAACCACACTCTCAGTACATTCCAGATCCTAACCACACTCTCAGTACATTCCAGATCCTAACCACACTCTCAGTACATTCCAGATGCTAACCACACTCTTAGTACATTCCAGATCCTAACCACACTCTCAGTACATTCCAGTCCCTAACCACACTCTCAGACAGTACATTCCAGATCCTAACCGCACTCTTAGTACATTCCAGATCCTAACCACACTCTCAGTACATTCCAGATCCTAACCACACTCTCAGTACATTCCAGACCCTAACCACACTCTCAGTACATTCCAGATCCTAACCACACTCTCAGTACATTCCAGATCCTAACCACACTCGCAGTACATTCCAGACCCTAACCACACTCTCAGTACATTCCAGATCCTAACCACACTCTCAGTACATTCCAGATCCTAACCACACTCTCAGTACATTCCAGACCCTAACCACACTCTCAGTACATTCCAGATCCTAACCACACTCTCAGTACATTCCAGATGCTAACCACACACTCAGTACATTCCAGATCCTAACCACACTCTCAGTACATTCCAGATCCTAACCACACTCTCAGTACATTCCAGATCCTAACCACACTCTCAGACAGTACATTCCAGATCCTAAATACACTCTCAGTACATTCCAGATCCTAACCACACTCTCAGTACATTCCAGATCCGAACCACACTCTCAGTACATTCCAGATCCTAACCACTCTCGCAGTACATTCCAGACCCTAACCACACTCTCAGTACATTCCAGACCCTAACCACACACTCAGTACATTCCAGATCCTAACCACACTCTCAGTACATTCCAGATCCTAACCACACTCTCAGTACATTCCAGATCCTAACCACACTCTCAGTGCATTCCAGATCCTAACCACACTCTCAGTGCATTCCAGATCCTAACCACACTCTCAGTACATTCCAGATCCTAACCACACTCTCAGACAGTACATTCCAGATCCTAAACACACTCTCAGTACATTCCAGATCCTAACCACACTCTCAGTGCATTCCAGATCCTAACCACACTCTCAGTACATTCCAGATCCTAACCACACTCTCAGACAGTACATTCCAGATCCTAACCACACTCTCAGTACATTCCAGATCCTAACCACGCTCTCAGTACATTCCAGATCCTAACCACACTTTCAGTACATTCCAGATCCTAACCACACTCGCAGTACATTAAGGATCCTAACCACACTCTCAGTACATTCCAGATCCTAACCACACTCTCAGTGCACTCCAGATCCTAACCACTCTCGCAGTACATTCCAGACCCTAACCACACTCTCAGTGCATT
This sequence comes from Scyliorhinus torazame, assembly GCF_047496885.1. Classification (NCBI taxonomy): domain Eukaryota; kingdom Metazoa; phylum Chordata; class Chondrichthyes; order Carcharhiniformes; family Scyliorhinidae; genus Scyliorhinus; species Scyliorhinus torazame. The sequence goes on along the minus strand of NC_092710.1, from coordinate 360,031,617 downwards.
CCAGATCCTAACCACACTCTCTGTACATTCCAGACCCTAACCACACTCTCAGTACATTCCAGACCCTAACCACACTCTCAGTACATTCCAGATACCAACCACACTCTCAGGACATTCCAGATCCTAACCACACTCTCAGTACATTCCAGATCCTATCCACACTTTCAGTACATTCCAGATCCTAACCACACTCTCAGTACATTCCAGATCCTAACCACACTCTCAGTACATTCCAGATCCTAACCACACTCTCAGTGCATTCCAGATCCTAACCACACTCTCAGGACATTCCAGATCCTAACCACACTCTCAGACAGTACATTCCAGATCCTAACCACACTCTCAGTACATTCCAGATCCTAACCACACTCTAGGTGCATTCTAGATCCTAACCACACACTCAGTACATTCCAGATCCTAACCACACTCTCAGTACATTCCAGCCCCTAACCACACACTCAGTACATTCCAGATCCTAACCACACTCTCAGTGCATTCCAGATCCTAACCACACTCTCAGTACATTCCAGATCCTAACCACACTCTCAGTACATTCCAGATCCTAACCACACTCTCAGACAGTACATTCCAGATCCTAAACACACTCTCAGTACATTCCAGATCCTAACCACACTCTAGGTGCATTCTAGATCCTAACCACACTCCCAGTACATTCCAGATCCTAACCACACTCTCAGTACATTCCAGATCCTAACCACACTCTCAGTACATTCCAGATCCTAACCACACTCTCAGTACATTCCAGATCCTAACCACACTCTCATTGCATTCCAGATCCTAACCACACACTCAGTACATTCCAGATCCTAACCACACTCTCAGTACATTCCAGATGCTAACCACACACTCAGTACATTCCAGACCCTAACCACACTCTCAGTACATTCCAGACCCTAACCACACTCTCAGTACATTCCAGATGCTAACCACACACTCAGTACATTCCAGACCCTAACCACACTCTCAGTACATTCCAGATCTTAACCACACTCTCAGTACATTCCAGATCCTAACCACACTCTCAGACAGTACATTCCAGATCCTAAATACACTCTCAGTACATTCCAGATCCTCACCACACTCTCAGACAGTACATTCCAGATCCTAACCACACTCTCAGTGCATCCCAGATCCTAACCACACTCTCAGTACATTCCAGATCCTAACCACAATCTCAGTACATTCCAGATCCTAACCACACTCTCAGTACATTCCAGATCCTAACCACAATCTCAGTACATTCCAGATCCTAACCACACTCTCAGTGCATCCCAGATCCTAACCACACTCTCAGTACATTCCAGATCCTAACCACACTCTCAGACAGTACATTCCAGATCCTAAATACACTCTCAGTACATTCCAGATCCTAACCACACTCTCAGTACATTCCAGATCCTAACCACACTCTCAGACAGTACATTCCAGATCCTAAATACACTCTCAGTACATTCCAGATCCTAACCACACTCTCAGTACATTCCAGATCCTAACCACACTCTCAGTGCATCCCAGATCCTAACCACACTCTCAGTACATTCCAGATCCTAACCACAATCTCAGTACATTCCAGATCCTAACCACACTCTCAGTACATTCCAGATCCTAACCACAATCTCAGTACATTCCAGATCCTAACCACACTCTCAGTGCATCCCAGATCCTAACCACACTCTCAGTACATTCCAGATCCTAACCACACTCTCAGACAGTACATTCCAGATCCTAAATACACTCTCAGTACATTCCAGATCCTAACCACACTCTCAGTACATTCCAGATCCTAACCACACTCTCAGACAGTACATTCCAGATCCTAAATACACTCTCAGTACATTCCAGATCCTAACCACACTCTCAGTACATTCCAGATGCTAACCACACTCTCAGTACATTCCAGATCCTAACCACACTCTCAGTACATTCCAGATCCTAACCACACTCTCAGTACATTCCAGATCCTAACCACACACTCAGTACATTCCAGATCCTAACCACACTCTCAGTACATTCCAGATCCTAACCACACTCTCAGTACATTCCAGATCCTAATCACACTCTCAGTACATTCCAGATCCTAACCACACTCTCAGTACATTCCAGATCCTAACCACACTCTCAGTACATTCCAGACCCTAACCACACTCTCAGTACATTCCAGATCCTAACCACACTCTCAGACAGTACATTCCAGATCCTAACCACACTCTCAGTACATTCCAGACCCTAACCACACTCTCAGTACATTCCAGATCCTAACCACACTCTCAGACAGTACATTCCAGATCCTAACCACACTCCCAGTACATTCCAGATCCTAACCACACTCTCAGTACATTCCAGATCCTAACCACACTCTCAGTACATTCCAGATCCTAACCACACTCTCAGTGCATTCCAGATCCTAACCACACTCTCAGTGCATTCCAGATCCTAACCACACTCTCAGTACATTCCAGATCCTAACCACACTCTCAGACAGTACATTCCAGATCCTAAACACACTCTCAGTACATTCCAGATCCTAACCACACTCTCAGTGCATTCCAGATCCTAACCACACTCTCAGTACATTCCAGATCCTAACCACACTCTCAGACAGTACATTCCAGATCCTAACCACACTCTCAGTACATTCCAGATCCTAACCACGCTCTCAGTACATTCCAGATCCTAACCACACTTTCAGTACATTCCAGATCCTAACCACACTCGCAGTACATTAAGGATCCTAACCACACTCTCAGTACATTCCAGATCCTAACCACACTCTCAGTGCACTCCAGATCCTAACCACTCTCGCAGTACATTCCAGACCCTAACCACACTCTCAGTGCATTCCAGATCCTAACCACACTCTCTGTACATTCCAGACCCTAACCACACTCTCAGTACATTCCAGACCCTAACCACACTCTCAGTACATTCCAGATACTAACCACACTCTCAGGACATTCCAGATCCTAACCACACTCTCAGTACATTCCAGATCCTATCCACACTTTCAGTACATTCCAGATCCTAACCACACTCTCAGTACATTCCAGATCCTAACCACACTCTCAGTACATTCCAGATCCTAACCACACTCTCAGTGCATTCCAGATCCTAACCACACTCTCAGTACATTCCAGATCCTAACCACACTCTCAGACAGTACATTCCAGATCCTAACCACACTCTCAGTACATTCCAGATCCTATCCACACTTTCAGTACATTCCAGATCCTAACCACACTCTCAGTACATTCCAGATCCTAACCACACTCTCAGTACATTCCAGATCCTAACCACACTCTCAGTGCATTCCAGATCCTAACCACACTCTCAGGACATTCCAGATCCTAACCACACTCTCAGACAGTACATTCCAGATCCTAACCACACTCTCAGTACATTCCAGATCCTAACCACACTCTAGGTGCATTCTAGATCCTAACCACACACTCAGTACATTCCAGATCCTAACCACACTCTCAGTACATTCCAGCCCCTAACCACACACTCAGTACATTCCAGATCCTAACCACACTCTCAGTGCATTCCAGATCCTAACCACACTCTCAGTACATTCCAGATCCTAACCACACTCTCAGTACATTCCAGATCCTAACCACACTCTCAGACAGTACATTCCAGATCCTAAACACACTCTCAGTACATTCCAGATCCTAACCACACTCTAGGTGCATTCTAGATCCTAACCACACTCCCAGTACATTCCAGATCCTAACCACACTCTCAGTACATTCCAGATCCTAACCACACTCTCAGTACATTCCAGATCCTAACCACACTCTCAGTACATTCCAGATCCTAACCACACTCTCATTGCATTCCAGATCCTAACCACACACTCAGTACATTCCAGATCCTAACCACACTCTCAGTACATTCCAGATGCTAACCACACACTCAGTACATTCCAGACCCTAACCACACTCTCAGTACATTCCAGACCCTAACCACACTCTCAGTACATTCCAGATGCTAACCACACACTCAGTACATTCCAGACCCTAACCACACTCTCAGTACATTCCAGATCTTAACCACACTCTCAGTACATTCCAGATCCTAACCACACTCTCAGACAGTACATTCCAGATCCTAAATACACTCTCAGTACATTCCAGATCCTCACCACACTCTCAGACAGTACATTCCAGATCCTAACCACACTCTCAGTGCATCCCAGATCCTAACCACACTCTCAGTACATTCCAGATCCTAACCACAATCTCAGTACATTCCAGATCCTAACCACACTCTCAGTACATTCCAGATCCTAACCACAATCTCAGTACATTCCAGATCCTAACCACACTCTCAGTGCATCCCAGATCCTAACCACACTCTCAGTACATTCCAGATCCTAACCACACTCTCAGACAGTACATTCCAGATCCTAAATACACTCTCAGTACATTCCAGATCCTAACCACACTCTCAGTACATTCCAGATCCTAACCACACTCTCAGACAGTACATTCCAGATCCTAAATACACTCTCAGTACATTCCAGATCCTAACCACACTCTCAGTACATTCCAGATCCTAACCACACTCTCAGTGCATCCCAGATCCTAACCACACTCTCAGTACATTCCAGATCCTAACCACAATCTCAGTACATTCCAGATCCTAACCACACTCTCAGTACATTCCAGATCCTAACCACAATCTCAGTACATTCCAGATCCTAACCACACTCTCAGTGCATCCCAGATCCTAACCACACTCTCAGTACATTCCAGATCCTAACCACACTCTCAGACAGTACATTCCAGATCCTAAATACACTCTCAGTACATTCCAGATCCTAACCACACTCTCAGTACATTCCAGATCCTAACCACACTCTCAGACAGTACATTCCAGATCCTAAATACACTCTCAGTACATTCCAGATCCTAACCACACTCTCAGTACATTCCAGATGCTAACCACACTCTCAGTACATTCCAGATCCTAACCACACTCTCAGTACATTCCAGATCCTAACCACACTCTCAGTACATTCCAGATCCTAACCACACACTCAGTACATTCCAGATCCTAACCACACTCTCAGTACATTCCAGATCCTAACCACACTCTCAGTACATTCCAGATCCTAATCACACTCTCAGTACATTCCAGATCCTAACCACACTCTCAGTACATTCCAGATCCTAACCACACTCTCAGTACATTCCAGACCCTAACCACACTCTCAGTACATTCCAGATCCTAACCACACTCTCAGACAGTACATTCCAGATCCTAACCACACTCTCAGTACATTCCAGACCCTAACCACACTCTCAGTACATTCCAGATCCTAACCACACTCTCAGACAGTACATTCCAGATCCTAACCACACTCCCAGTACATTCCAGATCCTAACCACACTCTCAGTACATTCCAGATCCTAACCACACTCTCAGTACATTCCAGATCCTAACCACACTCTCAGTGCATTCCAGATCCTAACCACACTCTCAGTGCATTCCAGATCCTAACCACACTCTCAGTACATTCCAGATCCTAACCACACTCTCAGACAGTACATTCCAGATCCTAAACACACTCTCAGTACATTCCAGATCCTAACCACACTCTCAGTGCATTCCAGATCCTAACCACACTCTCAGTACATTCCAGATCCTAACCACACTCTCAGACAGTACATTCCAGATCCTAACCACACTCTCAGTACATTCCAGATCCTAACCACGCTCTCAGTACATTCCAGATCCTAACCACACTTTCAGTACATTCCAGATCCTAACCACACTCGCAGTACATTAAGGATCCTAACCACACTCTCAGTACATTCCAGATCCTAACCACACTCTCAGTGCACTCCAGATCCTAACCACTCTCGCAGTACATTCCAGACCCTAACCACACTCTCAGTGCATTCCAGATCCTAACCACACTCTCTGTACATTCCAGACCCTAACCACACTCTCAGTACATTCCAGACCCTAACCACACTCTCAGTACATTCCAGATACTAACCACACTCTCAGGACATTCCAGATCCTAACCACACTCTCAGTACATTCCAGATCCTATCCACACTTTCAGTACATTCCAGATCCTAACCACACTCTCAGTACATTCCAGATCCTAACCACACTCTCAGTACATTCCAGATCCTAACCACACTCTCAGTGCATTCCAGATCCTAACCACACTCTCAGTACATTCCAGATCCTAACCACACTCTCAGACAGTACATTCCAGATCCTAACCACACTCTCAGTACATTCCAGATCCTAACCACACTCTAGGTGCATTCTAGATCCTAACCACACACTCAGTACATTCCAGATCCTAACCACACTCTCAGTACATTCCAGCCCCTAACCACACACTCAGTACATTCCAGATCCTAACCACACTCTCAGTGCATTCCAGATCCTAACCACACTCTCAGTACATTCCAGATCCTAACCACACTCTCAGTACATTCCAGATCCTAACCACACTCTCAGACAGTACATTCCAGATCCTAAACACACTCTCAGTACATTCCAGATCCTAACCACACTCTAGGTGCATTCTAGATCCTAACCACACTCCCAGTACATTCCAGATCCTAACCACACTCTCAGTACATTCCAGATCCTAACCACACTCTCAGTACATTCCAGATCCTAACCACACTCTCAGTACATTCCAGATCCTAACCACACTCTCATTGCATTCCAGATCCTAACCACACACTCAGTACATTCCAGATCCTAACCACACTCTCAGTACATTCCAGATGCTAACCACACACTCAGTACATTCCAGACCCTAACCACACTCTCAGTACATTCCAGACCCGAACCACACTCTCAGTACATTCCAGATGCTAACCACACACTCAGTACATTCCAGACCCTAACCACACTCTCAGTACATTCCAGATCTTAACCACACTCTCAGTACATTCCAGATCCTAACCACACTCTCAGACAGTACATTCCAGATCCTAAATACACTCTCAGTACATTCCAGATCCTCACCACACTCTCAGACAGTACATTCCAGATCCTAACCACACTCTCAGTGCATCCCAGATCCTAACCACACTCTCAGTACATTCCAGATCCTAACCACAATCTCAGTACATTCCAGATCCTAACCACACTCTCAGTACATTCCAGATCCTAACCACAATCTCAGTACATTCCAGATCCTAACCACACTCTCAGTGCATCCCAGATCCTAACCACACTCTCAGTACATTCCAGATCCTAACCACACTCTCAGACAGTACATTCCAGATCCTAAATACACTCTCAGTACATTCCAGATCCTAACCACACTCTCAGTACATTCCAGATCCTAACCACACTCTCAGACAGTACATTCCAGATCCTAAATACACTCTCAGTACATTCCAGATCCTAACCACACTCTCAGTACATTCCAGATCCTAACCACACTCTCAGTGCATCCCAGATCCTAACCACACTCTCAGTACATTCCAGATCCTAACCACAATCTCAGTACATTCCAGATCCTAACCACACTCTCAGTACATTCCAGATCCTAACCACAATCTCAGTACATTCCAGATCCTAACCACACTCTCAGTGCATCCCAGATCCTAACCACACTCTCAGTACATTCCAGATCCTAACCACACTCTCAGACAGTACATTCCAGATCCTAAATACACTCTCAGTACATTCCAGATCCTAACCACACTCTCAGTACATTCCAGATCCTAACCACACTCTCAGACAGTACATTCCAGATCCTAAATACACTCTCAGTACATTCCAGATCCTAACCACACTCTCAGTACATTCCAGATGCTAACCACACTCTCAGTACATTCCAGATCCTAACCACACTCTCAGTACATTCCAGATCCTAACCACACTCTCAGTACATTCCAGATCCTAACCACACACTCAGTACATTCCAGATCCTAACCACACTCTCAGTACATTCCAGATCCTAACCACACTCTCAGTACATTCCAGATCCTAATCACACTCTCAGTACATTCCAGATCCTAACCACACTCTCAGTACATTCCAGATCCTAACCACACTCTCAGTACATTCCAGACCCTAACCACACTCTCAGTACATTCCAGATCCTAACCACACTCTCAGACAGTACATTCCAGATCCTAACCACACTCTCAGTACATTCCAGACCCTAACCACACTCTCAGTACATTCCAGATCCTAACCACACTCTCAGACAGTACATTCCAGATCCTAACCACACTCTCAGACAGTACATTCCAGATCCTAACCACACTCCCAGTACATTCCAGACCCTAACCACACTCTCAGTACATTCCAGATCCGAACCACACTCTCAGTACATTCCAGATCCTAACCACACTCTCTGTACATTCCAGATCCTAAATACACTCTCAGTACATTCCAGATCCTAACCACACTCTCAGTACATTCCAGATCCTAACCACACTCTCTGTACATTCCAGATCCTAAATACACTCTCAGTACATTCCAGATCCTAACCACACTCTCAGTACATTCCAGATCCTAACCACACTCTCAGTACATTCCAGATCCTAACCACACTCTCAGTACATTCCAGATCCTAACCACACTCTCAGTACATTCCAGACCCTAACCACACTCTCAGACAGTACATTCCAGATCCTAACCACACTCTCAGTACATTCCAGATCCTAACCACACTCTCAGTACATTCCAGATCCTAACCACACTCTCTGTACATTCCAGATCCTAAATACACTCTCAGTACATTCCAGATCCTAACCACACTCTCAGTACATTCCAGATCCTAACCACACACTCAGTACATTCCAGATCCTAACCTCACTCTCAGTGCATTCCAGATCCGAACCATACTCTCAGGACATTCCAGATCCTAACCACGCTCTCAGTACATTCCAGATCCTAACCACACTCTCAGTACATTCCAGATCCTAACCACACTCTCAGTACATTCCAGATCCTAACCACACTCTCAGACAGTACATTCCAGATCCTAACCACACTCTCAGTACATTCCAGATCCTAACCACACTCTCAGTACATTCCAGATCCTAACCACACTCTTAGTACATTCCAGATCCTAACCACACTCTCAGTACATTCCAGACCCTAACCACACTCTCAGACAGTACATTCCAGATCCTAACCACACTCTTAGTACATTCCAGATCCTAACCACACTCTCAGTACATTCCAGATCCTAACCACACTCTCAGTACATTCCAGATCCTAACCACACTCTCAGTACATTCCAGATCCTAACCACACTCTTAGTACATTCCAGATCCTAACCACACTCTCAGTACATTCCAGACCCTAACCACACTCTCAGACAGTACATTCCAGGTCCTAACCACACTCAGTACATTCCAGATCCTAACCACACTCTCAGTACATTCCAGATCCTAACCACACTCTCAGTACATTCCAGATCCTAACCACACTCTCAGTACATTCCAGATCCTAACCCCACTCTCAGTGCATTCCAGATCCTAACCACACTCTCAGTCCATTCCAGACCCTAACCACACTCTCAGTACATTCCAGATCCTAACCACACTCTCAGTGCATTCCAGATCCTAACCACACTCTCAGTACATTCCAGATCCTAACCACACTCTCAGACAGTACATTCCAGATCCTAACCACACTCTCAGTACATTCCAGATCCTAACCACGCTCTCAGTACATTCCAGATCCTAACCACACTTTCAGTACATTCCAGACCCTAACCACACTCTCAGTACATTCCAGATCCTAACCACACTCTCAGTACATTCCAGATCCTAACCCCACTCTCAGTGCATTCCAAATCCTAACCACACTCTCAGTACATTCCAGATCCTAACCACACTCTCAGTACATTCCAGAGCCTAACCACACTCTCAGTGCATTCCAGATCCTAACCACACTCTCAGTCCATTCCAGACCCTAACCACACTCTCAGTACATTCCAGATCCTAACCACACTCTCAGTGCATTCCAGATCCTAACCACACTCTCAGTACATTCCAGATCCTAACCACACTCTCAGACAGTACATTCCAGATCCTAACCAAACTCTCAGTACATTCCAGATCCTAACCACGCTCTCAGTACATTCCAGATCCTAACCACACTTTCAGTACATTCCAGATCCTAACCACACTCTCAGTACATTAAGGATCCTAACCACACTCTCAGTACATTCCAGATCCTACCCACACTCTCTGTACATTCCAGACCCTAACCACACTCTCAGTACATTCCAGACCCTAACCACACTCTCAGTACATTCCACATCCTAACCACACTCTCAGTACATTCCAGATACTAACCACACTCTCAGGACATTCCAGATCCTAACCACACTCTCAGTACATTCCAGATCCTATCCACACTTTCAGTACATTCCAGATCCGAACCACACTCTCAGTCCAATCCAGATCCTAACCACTCTCTCAGTACATTCCAGATCCTAACCACACTCTCAGTGCATTCCAGATCCTAACCACACTCTCAGTACATTCCAGATCCTAACCACACTCTCAGTGCATTCCAGATCCTAACCACACTCTCAGTGCATTCCAGATCCTAACCACACTCTCATTACATTCCAGATCCTAACCACACTCTCAGTACATTCCAGATCCTAACCACACTCTCAGTGCATTCCAGATCCTAACCACACTCTCAGTACATTCCAGATCCTAACCACACTCTCAGTGCATTCCAGATCCTAACCACACTCTCAGTGCATTCCAGATCCTAACCACACTCTCAGTACATTCCAGATCCTAACCACACTCTCAGTGCATTCCAGACCCTAACCACACTCTCATTACATTCCAGATCCTAACCACACTTTCAGTGCATTCCAGACCCTAACCACACTCTCAGTGCATTCCAGACCCTAACCACACTCTCAGTACATTCCAGATCCTAACCACACTCTCAGTGCATTCCAGATCCTAAACACACTCTCAGTACATTCCAGATCCTAACCACACTCTCAGTACATTCCAGATCCTAACCACACTCTCAGTACATTCCAGATCCTAACCACACACTCAGTACATTCCAGATCCTAACCACACTCTCAGTGCATTCCAGATCCTAACCACACTCTCAGTACATTCCAGATCCTAACCACACTCTCAGTGCATTCCAGATCCTAACCACACTCTCAGTGCATTCCAGATCCTAACCACACTCTCAGTACATTCCAGATCCTAACCACACTCTCAGTGCATTCCAGACCCTAACCACACTCTCATTACATTCCAGATCCTAACCACACTTTCAGTGCATTCCAGACCCTAACCACACTCTCAGTGCATTCCAGACCCTAACCACACTCTCAGTACATTCCAGATCCTAACCACACTCTCAGTGCATTCCAGATCCTAAACACACTCTCAGTACATTCCAGATCCTAACCACACTCTCAGTACATTCCAGATCCTAACCACACTCTCAGTACATTCCAGATCCTAACCACACACTCAGTACATTCCAGATCCTAACCACACTCTCAGTACATTCCAGATCCTAACCACACTCTCAGTACATTCCAGACCCTAACCACACTCTCAGTGCATTCCAGATCCTAACCACACACTCAGTACATTCCAGATCCTAACCACACTCTCAGTACATTCCAGATCCTAACCACACACTCAGTACATTCCAGATCCTAACCACACTCTCAGTACATTCCAGATCCTAACCACACTCTCAGTACATTCCAGATCCTAACCACACACTCAGTACATTCCAGATCCTAACCACACTCTCAGTACATTCCAGATCCTAACCACACACTCAGTACATTCCAGATCCTAACCACACTCTCAGTACATTCCAGATCCTAACCACACTCTCAGTACATTCCAGACCCTAACCACACTCTCAGTGCATTCCAGATCCTAACCACACACTCAGTACATTCCAGATCCTAACCACACTCTCAGTACATTCCGGATCCTAACCACACACTCAGTACATTCCAGATCCTAACCACACTCTCAGTCCATTCCAGACCCTAACCACACTCTCAGTACATTCCAGATCCTAACCACACTCTCAGTGCATTCCAGATCCTAACCACACTCTCAGTACATTCCAGATCCTAACCACACTCTCAGACAGTACATTCCAGATCCTAACCACACTCTCAGTACATTCCAGATCCTAACCACGCTCTCAGTACATTCCAGATCCTAACCACACTTTCAGTACATTCCAGACCCTAACCACACTCTCAGTACATTCCAGATCCTAACCACACTCTCAGTACATTCCAGATCCTAACCCCACTCTCAGTGCATTCCAAATCCTAACCACACTCTCAGTACATTCCAGATCCTAACCACACTCTCAGTACATTCCAGAGCCTAACCACACTCTCAGTGCATTCCAGATCCTAACCACACTCTCAGTCCATTCCAGACCCTAACCACACTCTCAGTACATTCCAGATCCTAACCACACTCTCAGTGCATTCCAGATCCTAACCACACTCTCAGTACATTCCAGATCCTAACCACACTCTCAGACAGTACATTCCAGATCCTAACCAAACTCTCAGTACATTCCAGATCCTAACCACGCTCTCAGTACATTCCAGATCCTAACCACACTTTCAGTACATTCCAGATCCTAACCACACTCTCAGTACATTAAGGATCCTAACCACACTCTCAGTACATTCCAGATCCTACCCACACTCTCTGTACATTCCAGACCCTAACCACACTCTCAGTACATTCCAGACCCTAACCACACTCTCAGTACATTCCACATCCTAACCACACTCTCAGTACATTCCAGATACTAACCACACTCTCAGGACATTCCAGATCCTAACCACACTCTCAGTACATTCCAGATCCTATCCACACTTTCAGTACATTCCAGATCCGAACCACACTCTCAGTCCAATCCAGATCCTAACCACTCTCTCAGTACATTCCAGATCCTAACCACACTCTCAGTGCATTCCAGATCCTAACCACACTCTCAGTACATTCCAGATCCTAACCACACTCTCAGTGCATTCCAGATCCTAACCACACTCTCAGTGCATTCCAGATCCTAACCACACTCTCATTACATTCCAGATCCTAACCACACTCTCAGTACATTCCAGATCCTAACCACACTCTCAGTGCATTCCAGATCCTAACCACACTCTCAGTACATTCCAGATCCTAACCACACTCTCAGTGCATTCCAGATCCTAACCACACTCTCAGTGCATTCCAGATCCTAACCACACTCTCAGTACATTCCAGATCCTAACCACACTCTCAGTGCATTCCAGACCCTAACCACACTCTCATTACATTCCAGATCCTAACCACACTTTCAGTGCATTCCAGACCCTAACCACACTCTCAGTGCATTCCAGACCCTAACCACACTCTCAGTACATTCCAGATCCTAACCACACTCTCAGTGCATTCCAGATCCTAAACACACTCTCAGTACATTCCAGATCCTAACCACACTCTCAGTACATTCCAGATCCTAACCACACTCTCAGTACATTCCAGATCCTAACCACACACTCAGTACATTCCAGATCCTAACCACACTCTCAGTGCATTCCAGATCCTAACCACACTCTCAGTACATTCCAGATCCTAACCACACTCTCAGTGCATTCCAGATCCTAACCACACTCTCAGTGCATTCCAGATCCTAACCACACTCTCAGTACATTCCAGATCCTAACCACACTCTCAGTGCATTCCAGACCCTAACCACACTCTCATTACATTCCAGATCCTAACCACACTTTCAGTGCATTCCAGACCCTAACCACACTCTCAGTGCATTCCAGACCCTAACCACACTCTCAGTACATTCCAGATCCTAACCACACTCTCAGTGCATTCCAGATCCTAAACACACTCTCAGTACATTCCAGATCCTAACCACACTCTCAGTACATTCCAGATCCTAACCACACTCTCAGTACATTCCAGATCCTAACCACACACTCAGTACATTCCAGATCCTAACCACACTCTCAGTACATTCCAGATCCTAACCACACTCTCAGTACATTCCAGACCCTAACCACACTCTCAGTGCATTCCAGATCCTAACCACACACTCAGTACATTCCAGATCCTAACCACACTCTCAGTACATTCCAGATCCTAACCACACACTCAGTACATTCCAGATCCTAACCACACTCTCAGTACATTCCAGATCCTAACCACACTCTCAGTACATTCCAGATCCTAACCACACACTCAGTACATTCCAGATCCTAACCACACTCTCAGTACATTCCAGATCCTAACCACACACTCAGTACATTCCAGATCCTAACCACACTCTCAGTACATTCCAGATCCTAACCACACTCTCAGTACATTCCAGACCCTAACCACACTCTCAGTGCATTCCAGATCCTAACCACACACTCAGTACATTCCAGATCCTAACCACACTCTCAGTACATTCCGGATCCTAACCACACACTCAGTACATTCCAGATCCTAACCACACTCTCAGTACATTCCAGATCCTAACCACACTCTCAGTACATTCCAGATCCTAACCACACACTCAGTACATTCCAGATCCTAACCACACTCTCAGTACATTCCAGATCCTAACCACACACTCAGTACATTCCAGATCCTAACCACACTCTCAGTACATTCCAGATCCTAACCACACTCTCAGTACATTCCAGACCCTAACCACACTCTCAGTGCATTCCAGATCCTAACCACACACTCAGTACATTCCAGATCCTAACCACACACTCAGTACATTCCAGATCCTAACCACACTCTCAGTACATTCCAGATCCTAACCACACACTCAGTACATTCCAGATCCTAACCACACTCTCAGTACATTCCAGATCCTAACCACACTCTCAGTACATTCCAGACCCTAACCACACTCTCAGTGCATTCCAGACCCTAACCACACTCTCATTACATTCCAGATCCTAACCACACTTTCAGTGCATTCCAGACCCTAACCACACTCTCAGTGCATTCCAGACCCTAACCACACTCTCAGTACATTCCAGATCCTAACCACACTCTCAGTGCATTCCAGATCCTAAACACACTCTCAGTACATTCCAGATCCTAACCACACTCTCAGTACATTCCAGATCCTAACCACACTCTCAGTACATTCCAGATCCTAACCACACACTCAGTACATTCCAGATCCTAACCACACTCTCAGTGCATTCCAGATCCTAACCACACTCTCAGTACATTCCAGATCCTAACCACACTCTCAGTGCATTCCAGATCCTAACCACACTCTCAGTGCATTCCAGATCCTAACCACACTCTCAGTACATTCCAGATCCTAACCACACTCTCAGTGCATTCCAGACCCTAACCACACTCTCATTACATTCCAGATCCTAACCACACTTTCAGTGCATTCCAGACCCTAACCACACTCTCAGTGCATTCCAGACCCTAACCACACTCTCAGTACATTCCAGATCCTAACCACACTCTCAGTGCATTCCAGATCCTAAACACACTCTCAGTACATTCCAGATCCTAACCACACTCTCAGTACATTCCAGATCCTAACCACACTCTCAGTACATTCCAGATCCTAACCACACACTCAGTACATTCCAGATCCTAACCACACTCTCAGTACATTCCAGATCCTAACCACACTCTCAGTACATTCCAGATCCTAACCACACACTCAGTACATTCCAGATCCTAACCACACTCTCAGTACATTCCAGATCCTAACCACACTCTCAGACAGTACATTCCAGATCCTAAATACACTCTCAGTGCATTCCAGATCCTAACCAAACTCTCAGTGCATTCCAGATCCTAACCTCACTCTCAGTACATTCCAGACCCTAACCACACTCTCAGTGCATTCCAGATCCTAACCACACTCTCAGTACATTCCAGATGCTAACCACACACTCAGTACATTCCAGATCCTAACCACACTCTCAGACAGTACATTCCAGACCCTAACCACACTCTCAGTACATTCCAGATCCTAACCACACTCTCAGTACATTCCAGACCCTAACCACACTCTCAGTGCATTCCAGATCCTAACCACACTCTCAGTACATTCCAGATCCTAACCACACTCTCAGTACATTCCAGATCCTAACCACACTCTCAGTACACTCCAGATCCTAACCACACTCTCAGTACATTCCAGATCCTAACCACACTCTCAGTACATTCCAGATCCTAACCACACACTCAGTACATTCCAGATCCTAACCACACTCTCAGTCCATTCCAGATCCTAACCACACTCTCAGTACATTCCAGATCCTAACCACACTCTCAGTGCATTCCAGATCCTAACCACACTCTCAGTACATTCCAGATCCTAACCACACTCTCAGTACATTCCAGATCCTAACCTCACTCTCAGTGCATTCCAGATCCTAACCACACTCTCAGTACATTCCAGATCCTAACCACACTCTCAGTACATTCCAGATCCTAACCTCACTCTCAGTGCATTCCAGATCCTAACCACACTCTCAGTACATTCCAGATCCTAACCACACTCTCAGTACATTCCAGATCCTACCCACACTCTCAGTACATTCCAGATCCTAACCACACTCTCAGTACATTCCAGATCCTAACCACACTCAGTACATTCCAGATCCTAACCACACTCTCAGTACATTCCAGATCCTAACCACACTCTCAGTACATTCCAGATCCTAACCACACTCTCAGTACATTCCAGATCCTAACCACACACTCAGTACATTCCAGATCCTAACCACACACTCAGTACATTTCAGATGCTAACCACACTCTCAGTACATTCCAGACCCTAACCACACTCTCAGTACATTCCAGATCCTAACCTCACTCTCAGTACATTCCAGACCCTAACCACACTCTCAGTGCATTCCAGATCCTAACCACACTCTCAGTACATTCCAGATCCTAACCACACTCTCAGTACATTCCAGATCCTAACCACACACTCAGTACATTCCAGATCCTAACCACACACTCAGTACATTTCAGATGCTAACCACACTCTCAGTACATTCCAGACCCTAACCACACTCTCAGTACATTCCAGACCCTAACCACACTCTCAGTACATTCCAGACCCTAACCACACTCTCAGTACATTCCAGACCCTAACCACACTCTCAGTGCATTCCAGATCCTAACCACACACTCAGTACATTCCAGATGCTAACCACACACTCAGTACATTCCAGATCCTAACCACACTCTCAGTGCATTCCAGATCCTAACCACACTCTCAGTACATTCCAGATGCTAACCACACACTCAGTACATTCCAGATCCTAACCACACTCTCAGACAGTACATTCCAGATCCTAAATACACTCTCAGTACATTCCAGATCCTAACCACACTCCCAGTACATTCCAGATCCTAACCACACTCTCAGTACATTCGAGATCCTAACCACACTCTCAGTACATTCCAGACCCTAACCACACACTGAGTCCATTCCAGATCCTAACCACACTCCCAGTACATTCCAGATCCTAACCACACACTCAGTACATTCCAGATCCTAACCACACTCTCAGTACATTCCAGATCCTAACCACATTCTCAGTACATTCCAGATCCTAACCACACTCTCAGTACATTCCAGATCCTAACCACACTCTCAGTACATTCCAGATCCTAACCACACTCTCAGTACATTCCAGATCCTAACCACACTCTCAGTACATTCCAGATCCTAACCACACTCTCAGTACATTCCAGATCCTAACCACACACTCAGTACATTCCAGATCCTAACCACACTCTCAGTACATTCCAGATCCTAACCACATTCTCAGTACATTCCAGATCCTAACCACACTCTCAGTACATTCCAGATCCTAACCACACTCTCAGTACATTCCACATCCTAACCACATTCTCAGTACATTCCAGATCCAAACCACACTCTCAGTACATTCCAGATCCTAACCACACTCTCAGACAGTACATTCCAGACCCTAACCACACTCTCAGTACATTCCACATCCTAACCACATTCTCAGTACATTCCAGATCCTAACCACACTCTCAGTACATTCCAGACCCTAACCACACACTCAGTCCATTCCAGATCCTAAACACACTCCCAGTACATTCCAGAACCTAACCACACTCTCAGTACATTCCACATCCTAACCACATTCTCAGTACATTCCAGATCCTAACCACACTCTCAGTACATTCCAGACCCTAACCACACACTCAGTCCATTCCAGATCCTAAACACACTCCCAGTACATTCCAGATCCTAACCACACTCTCAGTACATTCCAGACCCTAACCACACTCTCAGTACATTCCAGATCCTAACCACACTCTCAGTACATTCCAGATCCTAACCACATTCTCAGTACATTCCAGATCCTAACCACACTCTCAGTACATTCCAGATCCTAACCATACTCTCAGTACATTCCAGATCCTAACCACACTCTCAGTACATTCCAGAACCTAACCACACTCTCAGTACATTCCAGAACCTAACCACACTCTCAGTACATTCCAGATCCTAACCACACTGTCAGACAGTACATTCCAGATACTAACCACACTCTCAGTACATTCCAGAACCTAACCACACTCTCAGTACATTCCTGGCCCTAACCACACTCTCAGTACATTCCAGATTCTAACCACACTCTCAGTACATTCCAGATCCTAACCACACTCTCAGTACATTCCAGATCCTAACCACACTCTCAGTACATTCCAGATCCTAACCACACTCTCAGTACATTCCAGATCCTAACCACACTCTCAGTACATTCCAGAACCTAACCACACTCTCAGTACATTCCAGAACCTAACCACACTCTCAGACAGTACATTCCAGTTCCTATCCACACTCTCAGTACATTCCAGAACCTAACCACATTCTCAGTACATTCCAGAACCTAACCACACTCTCAGTACATTCCTGGCCCTAACCACACTCTCAGTACATTCCTGGCCCTAACCCCACTCTCAGTACATTCCAGATTCTAACCACACTCTCAGTACATTCCAGATCCTAACCACACTCTCAGTACATTCCAGATCCTAACCACACTCTCAGTACATTCCAGATCCTAACCACACTCTCAGTGCATTCCAGATCCTAACCACACTCTCAGTACATTCCAGATCCTAACCACACTCTCAGTACATTCCAGATCCTAACCACACTCTCAGTACATTCCAGATCCTAACCACACACTCAGTGCATTCCAGATCCTAACCCCACTCACAGTGCATTCCAGATCCTAACCACACTCTCAGTGCATTCCAGATCCTAACCCCACTCTCAGTGCATTCCAGATCCTAACCACACTCTCAGTACATTCCAGATCCTAACCACACTCTCAGACAGTACATTCCAGATCCTAACCACACACTCAGTACATTCCAGATCCTAACCACGCTCTCAGTACATTCCAGATCCTAACCACACTCTCAGTACATTCCATACCCTAACCACACTCTCAGTACATTCCAGATACTAACCACACTCTCAGGACATTCCAGATCCTAACCACACTCTCAGTACATTCCAGATCCTATCCACACTTTGAGTACATTCCAGATCCGAACCACACTCTTAGTACATTCCAGATCCTAACCACACTCTCAGTACATTCCAGATCCTAACCACACTCTCAGTGCATTCCAGATCCTAACCACACTCTCAGTACATTCCAGATCCTAACCACACACTCAGTACATTCCAGATCCTAACCACACTCTCAGTACATTCCAGATCCTAACCACACTCTCAGTACATTCCAGATCCTAACCACACTCTCAGTACATTCCAGATCCTAACCACACACTCAGTACATTCCAGATCCTAACCACACTCTCAGTACATTCCAGATCCTAACCACACTCTCAGTGCATTCCAGATCCTAACCACACTCTCAGTACATTCCAGATCCTAACCACACTCTCAGTACATTCCAGATCCTAACCACACTCTCAGTACATTCCAGATCCTAACCACACTCTCAGTACATTCCAGATCCTAACCACACTCTCAGTACATTCCAGATCCTAACCACACTCTCAGTACATTCCAGATCCTAACCACACTCTCAGTACATTCCAGATCCTAACCACACTCTCAGTACATTCCAGATCCTAACCACACACTCAGTACATTCCAGATCCTAACCACACTCTCAGTACATTCCAGATCCTAACCACACTCTCAGTACATTCCAGATCCTAACCACACACTCAGAACATTCCAGATCCTAACCACACTCTCAGTGCATTCCAGATCCTAAATACACTCTCAGTACATTCCAGATCCTAACCACACTCTCAGTACATTCCAGATCCTAACCACACTCTCTGTACATTCCAGATCCTAACCAAACTCTCAGTGCATTCCAGATCCTAACCTCACTCTCAGTACACTCCAGACCCTAACCACACTCTCAGTGCATTCCAGATCCTAACCACACTCTCAGTACATTCCAGATGCTAACCACACACTCAGTACATTCCAGATCCTAACCACACTCTCAGTACATTCCAGATCCTAACCACACTCCCAGTACATTCCAGATCCTAACCACACTCTCAGTACATTCGAGATCCTAACCACACTCTCAGTACATTCCAGACCCTAACCACACACTCAGTACATTCCAGATCCTAACCACATTCTCAGTACATTCCAGATCCTAACCACACTCTCAGTACATTCCAGATCCTAACCACACTCTCAGTACATTCCAGATCCTAACCACACTCTCAGTACATTCCAGACCCTAACCACACTCTCAGTCCATTCCAGATCCTAACCACACTCTCAGTACATTCCAGACCCTAACCACACACTCAGTACATTCCAGATCCTAACCACATTCTCAGTACATTCCAGATCCTAACCACACTCTCAGTACATTCCAGACCCTAACCACACTCTCAGTCCATTCCAGATCCTAACCACACACTCAGTACATTCCAGATCCTAACCACACTCTCAGTACATTCCAGATCCTAACCACACTCTCAGTACATTCCAGATCCTAACCACACTCTCAGTACATTCCAGACCCTAACCACACTCTCAGTCCATTCCAGATCCTAACCACACTCTCAGTGCATTCCAGATCCTAACCCCACTCTCAGTGCATTCCAGATCCTAACCACACTCTCAGTACATTCCAGATCCTAACCACACTCTCAGACAGTACATTCCAGATCCTAACCACACTCTCAGTACATTCCAGATCCTAACCACGCTCTCAGTACATTCCAGATCCTAACCACACTCTCAGTACATTCCAGACCCTAACCACACTCTCAGTACATTCCAGATACTAACCACACTCTCAGGACATTCCAGATCCTAACCACACTCTCAGTACATTCCAGATCCTATCCACACTTTGAGTACATTCCAGATCCTAACCACACTCTCAGTACATTCCAGATCCTAACCACACTCTCAGTACATTCCAGATCCTATCCACACTTTGAGTACATTCCAGATCCTAACCACACTCTCAGTACATTCCAGATCCTAACCACACTCTCAGACAGTACATTCCAGATCCTAAACACACTCTCAGTACATTCCAGATCCTAACCACACTCTCAGTACATTCCAGATCCTAACCACACTCTCAGTACATTCCAGATCCTAACCACACACTCAGTACATTCCAGATCCTAACCACACTCTCAGTCCATTCCAGATCCTAACCACACTCTCAGTGCATTCCAGATCCTAACCACACTCTCAGTACATTCCAGATCCTAACCACACTCTCAGTACATTCCAGATCCTAACCACACACTCAGAACATTCCAGATCCTAACCACACTCTCAGTGCATTCCAGATCCTAAATACACTCTCAGTACATTCCAGATCCTAACCAAACTCTCAGTGCATTCCAGATCCTAACCTCACTCTCAGTACACTCCAGACCCTAACCACACTCTCAGTGCATTCCAGATCCTAACCACACTCTCAGTACATTCCAGATGCTAACCACACACTCAGTACATTCCAGATCCTAACAACACTCTCAGTACATTCCAGATCCTAACCACACTCCCAGTACATTCCAGATCCTAACCACACTCTCAGTACATTCGAGATCCTAACCACACTCTCAGTACATTCCAGACCCTAACCACACACTCAGTACATTCCAGATCCTAACCACATTCTCAGTACATTCCAGATCCTAACCACACTCTCAGTACATTCCAGATCCTAACCACACTCTCAGTACATTCCAGACCCTAACCACACACTCAGTACATTCCAGATCCTAACCACATTCTCAGTACATTCCAGATCCTAACCACACTCTCAGTACATTCCAGATCCTAACCACACTCTCAGTCCATTCCAGATCCTAAACACACTCTCAGACAGTACATTCCAGATCCTAACCACACTCCCAGTACATTCCAGATCCTAACCACACTCTCAGTACATTCGAGATCCTAACCACACTCTCAGTACATTCCAGACCCTAACCACACACTCAGTACATTCCAGATCCTAACCACACTCTCAGTACATTCCAGATCCTAACCACACTCTCAGTACATTCCAGATCCTAAACACACTCTCAGACAGTACATTCCAGACCCTAACCACACACTCAGTACATTCCAGATCCTAACCACACTCTCAGTACATTCCAGATCCTAACCACACTCCCAGTACATTCCAGATCCTAACCACACTCTCAGTACATTCCAGATCCTAACCACAATCTCAGTACATTCCAGATCCTAACCACACACTCAGAACATTCCAGATCCTAACCACACACTCAGTACATTCCAGATCCTAACCACACTCTCAGTACATTCCACATCCTAACCACACTCTCAGTACATTCCAGACCCTAACCACACTCCCAGTACATTCCAGATCCTAACCACACACTCAGAACATTCCAGATCCTAACCACACTCTCAGTACATTCCAGATCCGAACCACACTCTCAGTACATTCCAGACCCTAACCACACTCTCAGTGCATTCCAGATCCTAAATACACTCTCAGTACATTCCAGATCCTAAATACACTCTCAGTACATTCCAGATCCTAACCACACTCTCAGTGCATTCCAGATCCTAAATACACTCTCAGTACATTCCAGATCCTAAATACACTCTCAGTACATTCCAGATCCTAACCACACTCTCAGTACATTCCAGATCCTAACCACACTCTCAGTACATTCCAGATCCTAAATACACTCTCAGTACATTCCAGATCCTAACCACACTCTCAGTACATTCCAGATCCTAAATACACTCTCAGTACATTCCAGATCCTAACCACACTCTCAGTGCATTCCAGATCCTAAATACACTCTCAGTACATTCCAGATCCTAAATACACTCTCAGTACATTCCAGATCCTAACCACACTCTCAGTGCATTCCAGATCCTAACCACACTCTCAGTACATTCCAGATCCTAACCACACTCTCAGTACATTCCAGATCCTAAATACACTCTCAGTACATTCCAGATCCTAACCACACTCTCAGTACATTCCAGATCCTAAATACACTCTCAGTACATTCCAGATCCTAACCACACTCTCAGTGCATTCCAGATCCTAAATACACTCTCAGTGCATTCCAGATCCTAACCACACTCTCAGTACATTCCAGATCCTAACCACACTCTCAGTGCATTCCAGATCCTAACCACACTCTCAGTACATTCCAGATCCTAACCACGCTCTCAGACAGTACATTCCAGATCCTAACCACACTCTCAGTACATTCCAGATCCTAACCACACTCTCAGTACATTCCAGATCCTAACCACACTCTCAGACAGTACATTCCAGATCCTAACCACACTCTCAGTGCATTCCAGATCCTAACCACACTCTCAGTACATTCCAGATCCTAACCTCACTCTCAGTACATTCCAGATCCTAACCTCACTCTCAGTACATTCCAGATCCTAACCACACTCTCAGTGCATTCCAGACCCTAACCACACACTCAGTACATTCCAGATCCTAACCACACTCTCAGACAGTACATTCCAGATCCTAAATACACTCTCAGTACATTCCAGATCCTAACCACACTCACAGTACATTCCAGATCCTAACCACACTCTCAGTACATTCGAGATCCTAACCACACTCTCAGTACATTCCAGACCCTAACCACACACTCAGTACATTCCAGATCCTAACCACATTCTCAGTACATTCCAGATCCTAACCACACTCTCAGTACATTCGAGATCCTAACCACACTCTCAGTACATTCCAGACCCTAACCACACTCTCAGTACATTCCAGATCCTAACCACACTCTCAGTACATTCCAGACCCTAACCACACTCTCAGTACATTCCAGATCCTAACCACACTCTCAGTACATTCCAGATCCTAACCACACTCTCAGTACATTCCAGATCCTAACCACACTCTCAGTACATTCCAGATCCTAACCACACTCTCAGTACATTCCAGACCCTAACCACACTCTCAGTCCATTCCAGATCCTAAACACACTCTCAGACAGTACATTCCAGATCCTAACCACACTCCCAGTACATTCCAGATCCTAACCACACTCTCAGTACATTCGAGATCCTAACCACACTCTCAGTACATTCCAGACCCTAACCACACTCTCAGTACATTCCAGATCCTAACCACACTCTCAGTACATTCCAGAACCTAACCACACTCTCAGTACATTCCAGATCCTAACCACACACTCAGTACATTCCAGATCCTAACCACATTCTCAGTACATTCCAGATCCTAACCACACTCTCAGTACATTCCAGATCCTAACCACACTCTCAGTACATTCCAGATCCTAACCACACTCTCAGTACATTCCTGATCCTAACCACACTCTCAGTACATTCCAGACCCTAACCACACTCTCAGTCCATTCCAGATCCTAAACACACTCTCAGACAGTACATTCCAGACCCTAACCACACTCCCAGTACATTCCAGATCCTAACCACACTCTCAGACAGTACATTCCAGATCCTAACCACACTCTCAGTACATTCCAGATCCTAACCACATTCTCAGTACATTCCAGATCCTAACCACACTCTCAGTACATTCCAGATCCTAACCACACTCTCAGTACATTCCAGATCCTAACCACACTCTCAGTACATTCCAGAACCTAACCACACTCTCAGTACATTCCAGATCCTAACCACACACTCAGTACATTCCAGATCCTAACCACACACTCAGTACATTCCAGACCCTAACCACACTCTCAGTACATTCCAGATCCTAACCACACTCTCAGTACATTCCAGATCCTAACCACACTCTCAGTACATTCCAGATCCTAACCACACTCTCAGTACATTCCAGATCCTAACCACACTCTCAGTACATTCCAGATCCTAACCACACTCTCAGTACATTCCAGATCCTAACCACACTCTCAGTACATTCCAGATCCTAACCACACTCTCAGTACATTCCAGATCCTAACCACACTCTCAGTACATTCCAGATCCTCACCACACTCTCAGTACATTCCAGATCCTAACCACACTCTCAGTACATTCCAGATCCTAACCACACTCTCAGTACATTCCAGATCCTAACCACACACTCAGTACATTCCAGACCCTAACCACACTCTCAGTACATTCCAGATCCTAACCACACTCTCAGTACATTCCAGATCCTAACCACACTCTCAGACAGTACATTCCAGATCCTAACCACACTCTCAGTACATTCCAGATCCTAACCACACTCTCAGTACATTCCTGGCCCTAACCACACTCTCAGTACATTCCAGATCCTAACCACAATCTCAGTACATTCCAGATCCTAACCACACTCTCAGTACATTCCAGATCCTAACCACACACTCAGTACATTCCAGACCCTAACCACACTCTCAGTACATTCCAGATCCTAACCACACTCTCAGACAGTACATTCCAGATCCTAACCACACTCTCAGTACATTCCAGATCCCAACCACACTCTCAGTGCTTTCCAGATCCTAACCACACTCTCAGTACATTCCAGATCCTAACCACACTCTCAGTACATTCCAGATCCTAACCACACTCTCAGTACATTCCAGATCCTAACCACACTCTCAGTACATTCCAGATCCTAACCACACTCTCAGTACATTCCAGATCCTAACCACACTCTCAGTACATTCCAGATCCTAACCACACTCTCAGTACATTCCAGATCCTAACCACACTCTCAGTACATTCCTGGCCCTAACCCCACTCTCAGTACATTCCAGATCCTAACCTCACTCTCAGTACTTTCCAGATCCTAACCACACTCTCAGTACATTCCAGATACTAACCACACTCTCAGTACATTCCAGACCCTAACCACACTCTCAGTACATTCCAGATCCTAACCACACTCTCAGTGCATTCCAGATCCTAACCACACACTCAGTACATTCCAGATCCTAACCACACTCTCAGTACATTCCAGATCCGAACCACACTCTCAGTACATTCCAGATCCTAACCACACTCTCAGTACATTCCAGATCCTAACCACACTCTCAGTACATTCCAGATCCTAACCACACTCTCAGTACATTCCAGATCCTAACCACACTCTCAGTACACTCCAGATCCTAATCACACTCTCAGTATATTCCAGATCCTAACCACACTCTCAGTACATTCCAGATCCTAACCACACTCTCAGTACATTCCAGATCCTAACCCCACTCTCAGTGCATTCCAGATCCTAACCACACTCTCAGTACATTCCAGATCCTAACCACACTCTCAGTACATTCCAGACCCTAACCACACTCTCAGTACATTCCAGATACTAACCACACTCTCAGTACATTCCAGATCCTAACCACACTCTCAGTACATTCCAGACCCTAACCACACTCTCAGTACATTCCAGATCCTATCCACACTCTCAGTACATTCCAGATCCTAACCACACTCTCAGTACATTCCAGATCCTAACCACACTCTCAGTACACTCCAGATCCTAACCACACTCTCAGTACATTCCAGAACCTAACCACACTCTCAGTACATTCCAGATCCTAACCACACTCTCAGTACATTCCAGATCCTAACCACACTCTCAGTACATTCCAGCTCCTAACCACACTCTCAGTACATTTCAGATCCTAACCACACTCTCAGACAGTACATTCCAGATCCTAACCACACTCTCAGTACATTCCAGATCCTAACCACACTCTCAGTGCATTCCAGATCCTAAATACACTCTCAGTACATTCCAGATCCTAACCACACTCTCAGTACATTCCAGATCCTAACCACACTCTCTGTACATTCCAGATCCTAACCAAACTCTCAGTGCATTCCAGATCCTAACCTCACTCTCAGTGCATTCCAGATCCTAACCACACTCTCAGTACATTCCAGATGCTAACCACACACTCAGTACATTCCAGATCCTAACCACACTCTCAAACAGTACATTCCAGATCCTAAATACACTCTCAGTACATTCCAGATCCTAACCACACTCTCAGTACATTCCAGATCCTAACCACACTCTCAGTACATTCGAGATCCTAACCACACTCTCAGTACATTCCAGACCCTAACCACACACTCAGTCCATTCCAGATCCTAACCACACTCTCAGTACATTCCAGATCCTAACCACATTCTCAGTACATTCCAGATCCTAACCACACTCTCAGTACATTCCAGATCCTAACCACACTCTCAGTACATTCCAGATCCTAACCACATTCTCAGTACATTCCAGATCCTAACCACACTCTCAGTACATTCCAGATCCTAACCACACTCTCAGTACATTCCAGATCCTAACCACACTCTCAGTACATTCCAGATCCTAACCACATTCTCAGTACATTCCAGATCCTAACCACACTCTCAGTACATTCCAGAACCTAACCACACTCTCAGTACATTCCAGATCCTAACCACACACTCAGTACATTCCAGACCCTAACCACACTCTCAGTACATTCCAGACCCTAACCACACTCTCAGTACATTCCAGACCCTAACCACACACTCAGTCCATTCCAGATCCTAACCACACTCTCAGTACATTCCAGATCCTAACCACACTCTCAGTACATTCCAGACCCTAACCACACACTCAGTCCATTCCAGATCCTAACCACACTCTCAGTACATTCCAGATCCTAACCACATTCTCAGTACATTCCAGATCCTAACCACACTCTCAGTACATTCCAGATCCTAACCACACTCTCAGTCCATTCCAGATCCTAACCACACTCTCAGTACATTCCAGATCCTAACCACATTCTCAGTACATTCCAGATCCTAACCACACTCTCAGTACATTCCAGATCCTAACCACACTCTCAGTACATTCCAGATCCTAACCACACTCTCAGTACATTCCAGATCCTAACCACATTCTCAGTACATTCCAGATCCTAACCACACTCTCAGTACATTCCAGACCCTAACCACACACTCAGTCCATTCCAGATCCTAACCACACTCTCAGTACATTCCAGATCCTAACCACACTCTCAGTACATTCCAGACCCTAACCACACTCTCAGTACATTCCAGATCCTAACCACACTCTCAGTACATTCCAGATCCTAACCACACTCTCAGTACATTCCAGACCCTAACCACACACTCAGTCCATTCCAGATCCTAACCACACTCTCAGTACATTCCAGATCCTAACCACATTCTCAGTACATTCCAGATCCTAACCACACTCTCAGTACATTCCTGGCCCTAACCCCACTCTCAGTACATTCCAGATCCTAACCACACTCTCAGTACATTCCAGATCCTAACCACACTCTCAGTACATTCCAGATCCTAACCACACTCTCAGTACATTCCAGATCCTAATCACACTCTCAGTCCATTCCAGATCCTAACCACACTCATTACATTCCAGATCCTAACCACACTCTCAGTACATTCCAGATCCTAACCACACTCTCAGACAGTACATTCCACATCCTAACCACACTCTCAGTACATTCCAGATCCTAACCACACTCTCAGTACATTCCAGATCCTAACCACACTCAGTACATTCCAGACCCTAACCACACTCTCAGTCCATTCCAGATCCTAACCACACTCATTACATTCCAGATCCTAACCACACTCTCAGTACATTCCAGATCCTAACCACACTCTCAGTACATTCCAGATCCTAACCACACTCATTACATTCCAGATCCTAACCACACTCTCAGTACATTCCAGAACCTAACCACACTCTCAGTACATTCCAGATCCTCACCACACTCTCAGTACATTCCAGATCCTAACCACACTCTCAGGACATTCCAGATCCTCACCACACTCTCAGTACATTCCAGATCCTAACCTCACTCTCAGTACTTTCCAGATCCTAACCACACACTCAGTACATTCCAGACCCTAACCACACTCCCAGTACTTTCCAGATCCTAACCACACTCTCAGTACATTCCAGACCCTAACCACACTCTCAGTACATTCCAGATCCTAACCACACTCTCAGTGCATTCCAGATCCTAACCACACTCTCAGTACATTCCAGATCCTAACCACACTCTCAGTACATTCCAGATCCTAACCACACTCTCAGACAGTACATTCCAGATCCTAACCACACTCTCAGTACATTCCAGACCCTAACCACACTCTCAGTACATTCCAGATCCTAACCACACTCTCAGTACATTCCAGAACCTAACCACACTCTCAGTACATTCCAGATCCTAACCACACACTCAGTACATTCCAGACCCTAACCACACACTCAGTACATTCCAGATCCTAACCACACTCTCAGTACATTCCAGATCCTAACCACACTCTCAGTATATTCCAGATCCTAACCACACTCTCAGTACATTCCTGGCCCTAACCACACTCTCAGTACATTCCAGATCCTAACCACACTCTCAGTATATTCCAGATCCTAACCACACTCTCAGTACATTCCAGATCCTAACCACACACTCAGTACATTCCAGACCCTAACCACACTCTCAGTACATTCCAGATCCTAACCACACTCTCAGTACATTCCTGGCCCTAACCACACTCTCAGTACATTCCAGATCCTAATCACACTCTCAGTACATTCCAGATCCTAATCACACTCTCAGTACATTCCAGATCCTAACCACACTCTCAGTACATTCCTGGCCCTAACCACACACTCAGTACATTCCAGATCCTAACCACACTCTCAGTACATTCCAGATCCTAACCTCACTCTCAGTACTTTCCAGATCCTAACCACACTCTCAGTACATTCCAGATCCTAACCACACTCTCAGTACATTCCAGATCCTAACCACACTCTCAGTACATTCCAGAACCTAACCACACTCTCAGTACATTCCAGATCCTAACCACACGCTCAGTACATTCCAGATCCTAACCACACTCTCAGTACATTCCAGACCCTAACCACACTCTCAGTACATTCCAGATCCTAACCACACTCTCAGTACATTCCAGATCCTAACCACACACTCAGTACATTCCAGACCCTAACCACACTCTCAGTACATTCCAGATCCTAACCACACTCTCAGTGCATTCCAGATCCTAACCACACTCTCAGTACATTCCAGATCCTAACCACACTCTCAGTACATTCCAGATCCGAACCATCTCTCAGTACATTCCCGATCCTAACCACACTCTCAGTACATTCCAGATACTAACCACACTCTCAGTACATTCCAGATCCGAACCACACTCTCAGTACATTCCAGATCCTAACCACACTCTCAGTACATTCCAGATCCTAACCACACTCTCAGTACATTCCAGATCCTAACCACACTCTCAGTACATTCCAGATCCTAACCACACTCTCAGTACACTCCAGATCCTAATCACACTCTCAGTATATTCCAGATCCTAACCACACTCTCAGTACATTCCAGATCCTAACCACACTCTCAGTATATTCCAGATCCTAACCACACTCTCAGTACATTCCAGATCCTAACCACACTCTCAGTACATTCCAGACCCTAACCACACTCTCAGTACATTCCAGATCCTATCCACACTCTCAGTACATTCCAGATCCTAACCACACTCTCAGTACATTCCAGATCCTAACCACACTCTCAGTACACTCCAGATCCTAACCACACTCTCAGTACATTCCAGATCCTAACCACACTCTCAGTACATTCCAGATACTAACCACACTCTCAGTACATTCCAGATCCGAACCACACTCTCAGTACATTCCAGATCCTAACCACACTCTCAGTACATTCCAGATCCTAACCACACTCTCAGTACATTCCAGATCCTAACCACACTCTCAGTACATTCCAGATCCTAACCACACTCTCAGTACACTCCAGATCCTAATCACACTCTCAGTATATTCCAGATCCTAACCACACTCTCAGTACATTCCAGATCCTAACCACACTCTCAGTATATTCCAGATCCTAACCACACTCTCAGTACATTCCAGATCCTAACCACACTCTCAGTACATTCCAGACCCTAACCACACTCTCAGTACATTCCAGATCCTATCCACACTCTCAGTACATTCCAGATCCTAACCACACTCTCAGTACATTCCAGATCCTAACCACACTCTCAGTACACTCCAGATCCTAACCACACTCTCAGTACATTCCAGAACCTAACCACACTCTCAGTACATTCCAGATCCTAACCACTCTCTCAGACAGTACATTCCAGATCCTAACCACTCTCTCAGACAGTACATTCCAGACCCTAACCACACTCTCAGTACATTCCAGAACCTAACCACACTCTCAGACAGTACATTCCAGACCCTAACCACACTCTCAGTACATTCCAGATCCTAACCACTCTCTCAGACAGTACATTCCAGACCCTAACCACACTCTCAGTACACTCCAGAACCTAACCACACTCTCAGTATATTCCGGACCCTAACCACACTCTCAGTACATTC
This sequence comes from Scyliorhinus torazame, assembly GCF_047496885.1. Lineage (NCBI taxonomy): Eukaryota > Metazoa > Chordata > Chondrichthyes > Carcharhiniformes > Scyliorhinidae > Scyliorhinus > Scyliorhinus torazame. The sequence goes on along the minus strand of NC_092710.1, from coordinate 359,999,648 downwards.
CAGACCCTAACCACACTCTCAGTACACTCCAGAACCTAACCACACTCTCAGTATATTCCTGGCCCTAACCACACTCTCAGTACATTCCAGATCCTAACCACACTCTCAGTACATTCCAGATCCTAACCTCACTCTCAGTACATTCCAGAACCTAACCACACTCTCAGACAGTCCATTCCAGATCCTAACCACACTCTCAGTACATTCCAGATCCTAACCACACTCTCAGTATATTCCAGACCCTAACCACACTCTCAGTACATTCCAGAACCTAACCACACTCTCAGACAGTCCATTCCAGATCCTAACCACACTCTCAGTACATTCCAGATCCTAACCACACTCTCAGTACATTCCAGATCCTATGGGTGTGTGTGTGTTGGGGGGGGGGGTGGTTATGGGTGTGTGGGGGGTGTATGTGTGTGTGTGGGGGGGTGCTCTGTGACTGTGTTTATGTACTCACTGACCCTCTCTCTCGCTCTCCAGCTCCCCCGATCCTCTCTCTCTCTCTGCCTGAGCAGTTAGTTGTTAATCCAGGTGAGGACATTGAGATGGAATGTTCTGTGGATGCTGGAGACCCCAAACCTTCCCTGTGGTGGACACACTCTCCGGGACCAATGCCCACCAATGTCAGGATTGAAGGCGGGAAGCTGTGGATCCGGGAGATAGGGCCAGGGCAGGCCGGATTTTACAACTGTTCGGCCAAGAATGGAGTGGGGAACCTCGCAAAGAAATCCGTGGAGGTTCGAGTGAGGGGTAAGTGAGCGACACGAGGAGAGTGAGGGTGCTGAACCCGGGCAGGGGTAACTTTAATGTCCATTGTCATATGAGAGTACCTTTAAGAAATGGGTGTTTATCAAATAGCTACAGTGGTGTCAGAGTGAGTGGAGCTGGACTGGCTGTCTTTCACTTTCGTTTTGGGCTGGCAGCTACAGAGTGTTTTAGTTTCGCTTTCAGAGCTGGATAGCTGCAGGCAAAGGAAGCAGCTGTTTAAGGTCTCTCTCTGCAAACTAACGGCTGTCTCCTGATCATTTGGGTGATTTCAAAGTGATAAATGCTCTCAGTAGAGAATTTAAACCTGATCTCTGTGATTAAAAAGGATCTTTTGTCTTATGGATGTTGCAAGGGAAGATTAAGAGTTACTTATAGAGTACTGTATTCTTTGGGGATTTATTGGTGTTGATAGTTGTTAAGATGTTTACCGTGGGTTTATAAAGTGATAACTGGTTTCATAAATAAACATTGTTTTAATTTAAGAATACTCTTAGTTCTCTGTTGCATCACAACTAGACTGGGCCGTGTGCTCCCCATACCACAATCTAGTAAAAACTGTGGGTCAGGTGAACTCCATGATGCACTTTGGTTGCTCTAAACCCTGGCCCATAACAAACTGGGGGCTCGTCAGGGATAAAAGTCTATCTATTGGATTGGTTTAGCGAACTTAAAGGGTTGAGCATATTTGTGGGTGCTTTTCAGGTGTGGTATTCTCGTTTAAGTAGGGAGTGTGTTGTGGACAATGGCTCTTTCAGAAGCTCGGATGTTTTGGGGGGTGGAAAAGGTCACATGCAGTACCTTACGAACAGAGACTAAAGGCAGACTGTTAGATTTGGCAAAAACATTGCAGTTAATGTTCCCTGACAGCATGCGAAAAGAAGAGGTACTCACGGCGCTAGTTGAGCATTTAAAATTGCCTGAGATACAGCCTGACTCATTAGAACTGGCAAAAATTCAGTTACAGATTAAACAACTGGAACATGAGAAAGAATTAAAGGAACTTGAATACGCAATGAGGGACAAAGAAAAGGAGAGAGACGAAAGAAACAAAGAAAGAATAGCCCTCGCAGAACAAAGAGAAAAAGGGAGAGAAAGGGAGATACAGATCAGGGAAAAAGAAAAAGAGAGAGAGGAAAAGGAAAAAGAGAGAGAAGAATGGAAAAAAGAGAGGGAGTTTGAACTTCAGAAAATGGCCATGATACATGACAGTCAGTTTAAATTGGCGCATGTCAAGGAAAACATACAGCTGGATAATAGTGATGAGGCTAGTGAGAAAGAGCGTCATAGTCGAAGGCTTGGCGGGGATCTTTTTAAATATGTCCAAGCATTGCCAAGGTTTGATGAGAAGGAGGTAGAAGCCTGTTTCATTTCATTTGAGAAGGTAGCTGAACAAATGAAATGGCCACCGGACATGTGGGTATTACTGATTCAAACAAAGCTGGTAGGTAGAGCGAGTGAAGTGTTTGCATCACTACCGGAGGAGGTATCTGGTTCGTATGAGGAGGTGAAAATTACATCTTAGGTGCATCTGAACTAGCGCATGAAGCCTACAGACAAAGGTTTAGAAATTTAAGGAAAGAATTTGGTCAAACATACATGGGGCGAGATTCTCCGACCCCCCCCGCCGGGTCGGAGAATTGCCGGGGGCTGGCGTGAATCCTGCCCCCGCGGGTTGCCGAAGTCTCCGGCACCGGATATTCGGCGGGGGCGGGAATCGCGCCGCGCCGGTTGGCGGGCCGGAGTCCCGCCGCTAAAATGCCTGTCCCACCGGCGTAAATTAAACCACCTACCTTACCGGCGGGACAAGGCGGCGCGGGCGGGCTCCGGGGTCCTGGGGGGGGTGCGGGGCGATCTGGCCCGGAGGGTGCCCCCACGGTGGCCTGGCCCGCGATCGGGGCCCACCGATCCGCGGGCGGGCCTGTGCCGTGGGGGCACTCTTTCCCTTCCGCCTCCGCCACGGTCTCCACCATGGCGGAGGCAGAAGAGACTCCCTCCACTGCACATGCGGGGGAATGCCGTCAGCGGCCGCTAACGCTCCCGCGCATGCGCCGCCCGGAGATGTCATTTCCGTGCCAGCTGGCGGGGCACCAAAGGCCTTTTCCGCCAGCTGGCGGGGCGGAAATTAGTCCGGCGCGGGCCTAGCCCCTTAAGGTTGGGACTCGGCCCCCAAAGATGCGGAGCATTCCGCACCTTTGGGGCGGCGCGATGCCTGACTGATTTTGGCCGCCGGTTGGCGGACATCGCGCCGTTTTCGGAGAATTTCGCCCAGTGAGTTCTCCCAGTGAGCCAGAGAGAAGACAGAGCCAGGAGTGAGGCACAGCTAAGAGTAAGTTTGGGAATTTGAATCGAGGTGAGAATTCAAAGCTGGGTGGGGAGGAAGTGTTTTTTTTCCCTGGTAAGTGACTGGTAAGTCGTGGTTCTGTTTTTCTGTTTCTTTTCTTTGGTATATATATATATATTTTTTTTTTTTTCTTCGTTGTTTATTTATTTATTAAAATTTTTGGGGGGAGAAATTGAAATTGTTGAAGTTAATCGAAGGTTTAAGACATGGCAGGAGATCTCAGACCCGTGTCATGCTCCTCGTGTGCGATGTGGGAGCTCAGGGACACGTCCACTGTCCTTGGCTCCTTCACGTGCAAGAAGTGTGTCCAGTTGCAGCTCCTGTTAGACCGCTTGACGGCTCTGGAGCTGCGGATGGTCTCACTTTGGAGCATCCGCTATGCTGAGGATGTCGTGGATAGCACGTTTAGCGAGTTGGTCACACCGCAGGTGAAAGGTACTGAGGGAGATAGTAAATGGGTGACCAAAAGACAGAGCAAGAGTAGGAAGGCAGTGCAGGTGTCCTCTGCGGTCATCTCCCTGCAAAACAGATATACCGGTTTGGATACTGTTGAGGGAGATGGCTCACCAGGGGAAGGCAGCAGCAGCCAGGTTCATGGCACCGTGGCTGGCTCTGCTGCGCAGCTGGGCAGGAAGAAGAATGGCACGGCTATAGTGATAGTGGACTCAATTGTAAGGGGAATAGACAGGCGGTTGTGCGGACGCAATCGAGACTCCAGGATGGTATGTTGCCTCCCTGGTGCAAGGGTCAAGGATGTCTCGGAGCGGCTGCAGGACATTCTGGGGGGGGGGGGGGGAGGGGGGAGGGTGAACAGCCAGCTGTCATGGTGCACGTAGGCACCAACGATATAGGTAAAAAACGGGATGAGGTCCTACAAGCTGAATTTAGGGAGCTAGGAGTTAAACTAAAAAGTAAGACCTCAAAGGTAGTAATCTCAGGATTGCTACCAGTGCCACGAGCTAGTCAGAGAAGGAATGTCAGGATAGAGAGGATGAATACGTGGCTCGAGAGATGGTGGAAGAGGGAGGGATTCAAATTCCAGGGACATTGGAACCGGTTCTGGGGGAGGTGGGACCAGTACAAACCGGACGGTCTGCACCTGGGCAGGACTGGAACCGATGTCCTAGGGGGGTGTTTGCTAGAGCTGTTGGGGAGAGTTTAAACAAATGTGGCAGGGGGATGGGAACCGATGCAGGAAGTTGGAAGGTAGTAAAACAGGGACAGAAATAAAAGGCAGTAAGGGGGAAAGTGTAAGGCAGAGAAGCCATAGTCAAAAATCAAAAGGGCGACAGTACAAGGTACAGTGACTGAGGGGAGCTCAGTGAATAGGACCAGGAATACTAAAAGAAATAAAACGGGAAGTGAAAACATTAATGGTAAGCGACGTGGCAGGTTGTTACAGGAAGATATGGGTTCAACAACAAGGAAAATTAGGAGAAAGGTTAAGAGGAAATATAACTTAGGCGAGGTTACTGATCGAGGTGTTAAGATTAAGAACAGAGGTAAAAAAGCCAACATAAGTGTACTTTACCTGAATGCTCGTAGTATTCGGAATAAGGTAAATGAGTTGATGGTGCAAATCATCGTGAATGACTGTGATTTAGTGGCCATTACTGAAACATGGTTAAAGGATGGTCACGACTGGGAGTTAAACGTCCGAGGGTATCAAACCTTTCGGAAGGACAGAGTGGATGGTAAGGGAGGTGGTGTAGCTCTGTTAGTTAAGGATGACATCCGGGCAACAGTAAGGGATGACATCGGTGCTATGGAGGATAAGGTTGAATCCATTTGGGTGGAAATCAGGAATAGTAAGGCGAAAAAGTCACTGATAGGAGTAATCTATAGGCCACCAAATAGTAACATTATGGTGGGGCAGGCAATAAACAAAGAGATAACAGATGCATGTAGAAATGGTACAGCAGTTATCATGGGGGATTTTAATCTCCATGTCGATTGGTTTAACCAGGTCGGTCAAGGCAGCCTTGAGGAGGTGTTTATAGAATGTATCCGTGATAGTTTCCTAGAACAGTATGTAATGGAACCTACGAGGGAACAAGCGATCCTAGATCTGGTCCTGTGTAATGAGACAGGATTGATTCAGGATCTCATAGTTAGGGATCCTCTCGGAAGGAGCGATCACAATATGGAGGAATTTAAAATACAGATGGAGGGTGAGAAGGTAAAATCAAGCACTAGTGTTTTGTGCTTAAACAAAGGAGATTACAATGGGATGAGAGAAGAACTAGCTAAGGTAGACTGGGAGCAAAGACTTTATGGTGAAACAGTTGAGGAACAGCGGAGAACCTTCCAAGTGATTTTTCACAGTGCTCAGCAAAGGTTTATACCAACAAAAAGGAAGGACGGTAAAAAAGAGAGAAAATCGACCGTGGATATCTAAGGAAATAAGGGAGAGTATCAAATTGAAGGAAAAAACATACAAAGTAGCAAAGATTAGTGGGAGACTAGAGGACTGGGAAATCTATAGGAGGCAACAGAAAGCTACTAAAAAAGCTATAAAGAAGAGTAAGATAGATTATGAGAGTAAACTTGCTCAGAATATAAAAACAGATAGTAAAAGTTTCTACAAATACATAAAACAAAAAAGAGTGGCTAAGGTAAATATTGGTCCGTTAGAGGATGAGCAGGGAGATTTAATAATGGGAGATGAGGAAATGGCTGAGGAACTGAACAGGTTTTTTGGGTCGGTCTTCACAGTGGAAGACACAAATAACATGCCAGTGACTGATGGAAATGAGGCTATGATAGGTGAGGACCTTGAGAGGATTGTTATCACCAAGGAGGTAGTGATGGGCAAGCTAATGGGGCTAAAGGTAGACATGTCTCCTGGACCTGATGGAATGCATCCCAGAGTACTAAAAGAGATGGCTAGGGAAATTGCAAATGCACTAGTGATAATTTACCAAAATTCACTAGACTCTGGGGTGGTCCCGGCGGATTGGAAATTAGCAAACGTGACACCACTGTTTAAAAAAGGAGGTGGGCAGAAAGTGGGTAATTATAGGCCAGTGAGCTTAACTTCGGTAGTAGGGAAGATGCTGGAATCTATCATCAAGGAAGAACTAGCAAGGAATCTGGATGGAAATTGTCCCATTGGAGAGGCGCAGCATGGGTTCATAAAGGGCAGGTCGTGCCGAACTAATTTAGTGGAATTTTTTGAGGACATTACCAGTGCGGTAGATAACGGGGAGCCAATGGATGTGGTATATCTGGATTTCCAGAAAGCCTTTGACAAGGTGCCACACAAAAGGTTGTGCATAAGATAAAGATGCATGGCATTCAGGGGAAAGTAGTAGCATGGATAGAGGATTGGTTAATTAATAGAAAGCAAAGAGTGAGGATTAATGGGTGTTTCTCTGGTTGGCAATCAGTAGCTAGTGGTGTCCCTCAGGGATCAGTGTTGGGCCAACAATTGTTCACAATTTACATAGATGATTTGGAGTTGGGGACCAAGGGCAATGTGTCCAAGTTTGCAGACGACACTAAGTTAAGTGGTAAAGCAAAAAGTGCAGAGGATACTGGAAGTCTGCAGAGGGATTTGGATAGGCTAAGTGAATGGGCTAGGGTCTGGCAGATGGAATACAATGTTGACAAATGTGAGGTTATCCATTTTGGTAGGAATAACAGCAAAAGGGATTATTATTTAAATGATAAAATATTAAAACATGCTGCTGTGCAGAGAGACCTGGGTGCGCTAGTGCATGAGTCGCAAAAAGTTGGTTTTCAGGTGCAACAGGTGATTAAGAAGGCAAATGGAATTTTGTCCTTCATTGCCAGAGGGATGGAGTTTAAGACTAGGGAGGTTCTGCTGCAATTGTATAAGGTGTTAGTGAGGCCACACCTGGAGTATTGTGTTCAGTTTTGGTCTCCTTACTTGAGAAAGGACGTTCTGGCACTGGAGGGCGTGCAGAGGAGATTCACTAGGTTAATCCCAGAGCTGAAGGGGTTAGATTACAAGGAGAGGGTGAGTAGACTGGGACTGTACTCGTTGGAATTTAGAAGGATGAGGGGGGATCTTATAGAAACATGTAAAATTATGAAGGGAATAGATAGGATCGATGCGGGCAGGTTGTTTCCACTGGCGGGTGAAAGCAGAACTAGGGGGCATAGCCTCAAAATAAGGGGAAGTAGATTTAGGACTGAGTTTCGGAGGAATTTCTTCACCCAAAGGGTTGTGAATCTATGGAATTCCTTGCCCAGTGAAGCATTTGAGGCACCTTCATTAAATGTTTTTAAGATAAAGATAGATAGTTTTTTGAAGAATAAAGGGATTAAGGGTTATGGTGTTCGGGCCGGAAAGTGGAGCTGAGTCCACAAAAGATCAGCCATGATCTCATTAAATGGTGGAGCAGGCTCGAGGGGCCAGGTGGCCTACTCTTGCTCCTAGTTCTTATGTTCTTATGAAAGGCTCAAACAGAGTAATTTTGATAGGTGGATAAGGGTTTTGAAAATAGACCAAACATATAAAGCTTTCAGAGAAATTATACTTTTGGAGGAGTTTAAAAATTCAATTCCTGATGTAGTGAGAACTCATGTGGAAGAGCAGAGAGTTAAAACTGCGAGATTAGCAGCAGGAATGGCAGATGATTATGAATTAGTTCATAAATCAAAGCTTGGTTCCTGACATCAGTTTCAGCCAGTGACGGATAGAAACTGGGGACATGAGAAATACTCCAGTGGTATAGCCAATAAAGAGAGAGTACCTCAGATTAAAAAACAAATCCTGGAGGGTGGAAAAGAAATGAAGAGTTTCAAATGTTTTCACTGTAATAAACTAGGCCATGTAAAGTCACAGTGTTGGTGGGTGAAGAAAAGCACAGGGGCTGGTTTAGCACAGGGCTAAATCGCTGGCTTTTAAAACAGACCAAGGCAGGCCAGCAGCGCGGGTTCAATTCCCGTACCAGCCTCCCCGAACAGGCGCCGGAATGTGGCGACTAGGGGCTTTTCACAGTAACTTCATTTGAATCCGACTTGTGACAATAAGCGATTTTCATTTCAAAAGCACTGGGAAGGCTAATGTGATGAAACGGGATAAGTCAGTGGGTCTGTTAAAGTGGCAAAGGGAAGCCCAAGTGAAGCACCTAAGTGCTTCTTGAAACCATACACTAGCCTGGATTATCTGTCCTGCAGCCTCACTTTCTGGCCCCCGCTCCCCCCGCCGGCAGCGGGATGCGCTGTCTCGGCAGCCGGACACTGGGGTTTCCCATTGTGGCCACACCCACGCACCGGGAAACCTGCGGGGGTGAGTGTGCTGCCGGTGACAGAGAATCCCGCTGAGGGAGAATCCCGCTGACGGAGAATCCCGCTGTCAGAGAATCCTGCTGACGGAGAATCCCGCTGACGGAGAATCCCGCTGAGGGAGAATCCCGCTGAGGGAGAATCCCGCTGACGGAGAATCCCGCTGACGGAGAATCCCGCTGGGGGAGAATCCCACTGACGGAGAATCCCGGTTACGGAGGATCCCGCTGACGGAGAATCCCGCTGACGGAGGATCCCGCTGACGGAGAATCCCGCTGACGGAGAATCCCACTGACGGAGAATCCCGCAGGCGGAGATTCCCGCGGACGGAGAATCCCACTGACGGAGAATCCCGCTGACAGAGAATCCCGGTGACGGAGAATCCCGGTGACGGAGAATCCCGGTGACGGAGAATCCTGCTTGGGGAGAATCCCACTGACGGAGAATCCCGCTGACAGAGAATCCCACTGACAGAGAATCCCGCTGACGGAGAATCCCGCGGGGGGAGAATCCCGCTGACAGAGAATCCCGCTGACGGAGAATCCCGTGGGGGGAGAATCCCGCTGACCGAGAATCCCGCTGACGGGGAATCCCGCGGGGGGAGAATCCCGCTGACGGAGTATCCCGCTGACGGACAATCCCGCTCATGGAGAATCCCGCTGACGGAAAATCCCGCTGACGGAGAATCCCGCTGACGGAGAATCCCGCTGACGGAAAATCCCGCTGACGGAGAATCCCGCTGACGGAGAATCCCGCTGACGGAGAATCTCGCTGACCGAGAATCCCGCGGGGGGAGAATCCCACTGACGGAGAATCCCGGTGACAGAGAATCCCGCTGATGGAGAATCCCGCTGACGGAGAATCCCGCTCATGGAGAATCCCGCTGACAGAGAATCCCGCTGACGCAGAATCCCGCTGACGGAGAATCCCGCTGACATGGAATCCCGCTGAGGGAGAATCCTGCTGAAAGAGAATCCCGCTGACGGAGAATCCCGCTGACGGAGAATCCTGCTGAAAGAGAATCCCGCTGACGGAGAATCCCGCTGACGGAGAATCCCGCTGCCGGGAAATCCCGCTGACGGAGAATCCCGCTGACGGAGAATCCCGCTGACGGAGAATCCCGCTGACGGAGAATCCTGCTGACAGAGAATCCCGCTGACGGAGAATCCCGCTGACGGAGAATCCCGCTGATGGAGAATCCCGCTGACGGAGAATCCCGCTGAGAGAGAATCCCGCTGACGGAGAATCCCGCTGACGGAGAATCCCGCTGACAGAGAATCCCGCTGACGGAGAATCCCGCTGACGGAGAATCCCGCTGACAGAGAATCCCGCTGAGGGAGAATCCCGCGGGGGGAGAATCCCGCTGACAGAGAATCCCGCTGACGGATAATCCCGCTGATGGAGAATCCCGCTGACAGAGAATCCCGCGGACGGAGAATCCCGCTGACAGAGAATCCCGCGGACGGAGAATCCCGCTGATGCAGAATCCCGCTGACAGAGAATCCCACTGACGGAGAATCCCGCTGACGGAGAATCCCGCTGACGCAGAATCCCGCTGACAGAGAATCCCGCTGACGGAGAATCCCGCTGACGGAGAATCCCGCTGACGGAGAATCCCGCTGATGGAGAATCCCGCTGACAGAGAATCCCACTGACAGAGAATCCCGCTGACGGAGAATCCCGCTGACAGAGAATCCCGCTGACAGAGAATCCCGCTGAGGGAGAATCCCGCTGACGGAGAATCCCGCTGACGGAGAATCCCGCTGAGGGAGAATCCCGCTGAGGGAGAATCCCGCTGACGGAGAATCCCGCGGACGGAGAATCCCGCTGACGGAGAATCCCGCTGACGGAGAATCCCGCTGACGGAGAATCCCGCTGACGGAGAATCCCGCTGACAGAGAATCCCGCTGACGGAGGATCCCGCTGACAGAGAATCCCGCTGACGGAGAATCCCACTGACGGAGAATCCCGCAGGCGGAGATTCCCGCAGACGGAGAATCCCACTGACGGAGAATCCCGCTGACAGAGAATCCCGCTGACGGAGAATCCCGGTGACGGATAATCCCGCTGACAGAGAATCCCGCTGACAGAGAATCCCACTGACAGAGAATCCCGCAGACGGAGAATCCCGCTGACAGGGAATCCCGCTGACGGAGAATCCCGCAGGCGGAGATTCCCGCGGACGGAGAATCCCACTGATGGAGAATCCCGCTGACAGAGAATCCCGGTGACGGAGAATCCCGCTGGGGGAGAATCCCACTGACGGAGAATCCCGCTGACAGGGAATCCCGCTGACAGAGAATCCCACTGACAGAGAATCCCGCTGACGGAGAATCCCGCTCATGGAGAATCCCGCTGACAGAGAATCCCGCTGACGGAGAATCCCGCTGACAGAGAATCCCGCTGACGGAGAATCCCGCTGACAGAGAATCCTGCTGACGGAGAATCCCACTGACGGAGAATCCCGCTGAGGGAAAATCCCGCTGAAAGAGAATCCCGCTGACGGAGAATCCCGCTGACGGAGAATCCCTTGGGGGAGAATCCCGCTGAACGAAAATCCCGCTGACGCGGAATCCCGCGGGGGGAGAATCCCGCTAACGGAGAATCCCGCTGACAGAGAATCCCGCTGACAGAGAATCCCGCTGACGGAGAATCCCGGTGACGGAGAATCCCGCTGACAGAGAATCCCGCTGACGGAGGATCCCGCTGACAGAGAATCCCGCTGAGGGAGAATCCCGCGGGGGGAGAATCCCGCTAACGGAGAATCCCGGTGACGGAGAATCCCGGTGACGGAGAATCCCGCTGAGGTAAAATCCCGTTGACAGAGAATCCCGCTGACGGAGAATCCCGGTGACGGATAATCCCGCTGACAGAGAATCCCGCTGACAGAGAATCCCGCTGACGGAGAATCCCGCAGGCGGAGATTCCCGCGGATGGAGAATCCCACTGATGGAGAATCCCGCTGACAGAGAATCCCACTGACAGAGAATCCCGCTGACAGAGAATCCCACTGACAGAGAATCCCGCTGACGGAGTATCCCGCTGACGGAGAATCCCGCTGACGGAGAATCCCGCTGACAGAGAATCTCGCTGACGGAGAATCCCACTGACAGAGAATCCCGCTGACGGAGAATCCCGCTGACGGAGAATCCCGCTGACGGAGAATCCCGCTCATGGAGAATCCCGCTGACAGAGAATCCCGCTGACAGAGAATCCCACTGACAGAGAATCCCGCTGACAGAGAATCCCGCTGACAGAGAATCCTGCTGACGGAGAATCCCGCTGACAGAGAATCCCGCTGACGGAGAATCCCACTGACAGAGAATCCCGCTAACGGAGAATCCCGCTGACGGACAATCCCGCTGACGGAGAATCCCGCTGACAGAGAATCTCGCTGATGGAGAATCCCGCTGAATGAAAATCCCGCTGACGGAGAATCCCACTGACGGAGAATCCCGCGGGGGGAGAATCCCACTGACGGAGAATCCCGCTGACGGAGAATCCCTCTGACAGAGTATCCCGCTGACCGAGAATCCCGCTGACGGAGAATCCCGCTGACGGAGAATCCCGCTGACGGAGAATCCCGCTCATGGAGAATCCCGCTGACAGAGAATCCAGCTGACAGAGAATCCCGCTGACAGAGAATCCCACTGACAGAGAATCCCGCTGACGGAGAATCCCGCTGACGGAGAATCCCGCTGACGGAGAATCCCACTGACGGAGAATCCCGCTGAGGTAAAATCCCGCTGAAAGAGAATCCCGCGGGGGGGAGAATCCCGCTGACGGAGAATCCCGAGGGGGAGAATCCCGCTGAACGAAAATCCCGCGGGGGGAGAATCCTGCTAACGGAGAATCCCGCTGACGGACAATCCCGCTCATGGAGAATCCCGCTGACAGAGAATCCCGCTGATGGAGAATCCCGCTGAATGAAAATCCCGCTGACGGAGAATCCCACTGACGGAGAATCCCGCGGGGGGAGAATCCCACTCACGGAGAATCGCGCTGACGGAGAATCCCGCTGACGGAGAATCCCGCTGACGGAGAATCCCGCTGACGGAGAATCCCGCTCATGGAGAATCCCGCTGACAGAGAATCCCACTGACAGGGAATCCCACTGACGGAGAATCCCGCTGACAGAGAATCCCGCTGACGGAGAATCCCGCTGACGGAGAATCCCGCTGACAGAGAATCCCGCTGACATAGAATCCCGCTGAGGGAGAATCCCGCTGACGGAGAATCCCGCTGACGGAGAATCCCGCTGACATAGAATCCCGCTGAGGGAGAATCCCGCTGACGGAGAATCCCGCTGACAGAGAATCCCGCGGAGGGAGAATCCCGCTGACGCAGAATCCCGCTGACGGAGAATCCCGCGGGGGGAGAATCCCGCGGAGGGAGAATCCCGCTGACGCAGAATCCCGCTGACGGAGAATCCCGCGGGGGGAGAATCCTGCTGACAGAGAATCCCGCTGACAGAGAATCCCGCTGACAGAGAATCCCGCTGACGGAGAATCCCGCTGACGGAGAATCCCGCTGACGGAGAATCCCGCTGAGGGAGAAACCCGCTGACGGAGAATCCCGCGGGGGGAGAATCCCGCTGACAGAGAATCCCGCGGAGGGAGAATCCCGCTGACGCAGAATCCCGCTGACGGAGAATCCCGCGGAGGGAGAATCCCGCTGACGCAGAATCCCGCTAACGGAGAATCCCGCGGGGGGAGAATCCCGCTGACAGAGAATCCCGCTGACGGATAATCCCGCTGACGGAGAATCCCGCTGAGGGAGAATCCCGCTGACAGAGAATCCCACGGACGGAGAATCCCGCTGAGGGAGAAGCCCGCTGAGGGAGAATCCCGCTGACAGAGAATCCCGCTGACGGAGAATCCCGCGGACAGAGTTTCCCGCGGACGGAGAATCCCACTGACGGAGAATCCCCCGGGGGGGGAGAATCCCGGTGACGGAGAATCCCGCTGACGGAGAATCCCGCTGACGGAGAATCCCGCTGACGGAGAATCCCGCTCATGGAGAATCCCGCTGACAGGGAATCCCACTGACGGAGAATCCCGCTCATGGAGAATCCCGCTGACAGGGAATCCCACTGACGGAGAATCCCGCTCATGGAGAATCCCGCTGACAGGGAATCCCACTGACGGAGAATCCCGCTCATGGAGAATCCCGCTGACAGAGAAACCCGCTGACGGAGAATTCCGCTGACGGAGAATCCCGCGGAGGGAGAATCCCGCTGACGCAGAATCCCGCTGAAGGAGAATCCCGCTGACGGAGAATCCCGCGGGGGGAGAATCCCGCTGACAGAGAATCCCGCTGACGGAGAAACCCGCTGACGGAGAATCCCGCTGAGAGAGAATCCCGGTGATGGAGAATCCCGCTGACAGAGAATCCCGCTGACGGAGAATCCCGCTGAGGGAGAATCCCACTGGCAGAGAATCCCGCTGCCAGAGAATCCCGCTGCCAGAGAATCCCGCTGATGGAGAATCCCGCTGAATGAAAATCCCGCTGACGGAGAATCCCACTGACGGGGAATCCCGCGGGGGGAGAATTCCGCTGACGGAGAATCCCGCTGACGGAGAATCCCGCTGACGGAGAATCCCACTGACGGAGAATCCCGCGGGGGGAGAATCCCACTCACGGAGAATCGCGCTGACTGAGAATCCCGCTGACGGAGAATCCCGCTGACGGAGAATCCCGCTGACGGAGAATCCCGCTCATGGAGAATCCCGCTGACAGAGAATCCCACTGACAGGGAATCCCACTGACGGAGAATCCCGCTGACAGAGAATCCCGCTGACGGAGAATCCCGCTGACGGAGAATCCCGCTGACAGAGAATCCCGCTGACATAGAATCCCGCTGAGGGAGAATCCCGCTGACGGAGAATCCCGCTGACGGAGAATCCCGCTGACATAGAATCCCGCTGAGGGAGAATCCCGCTGACGGAGAATCCCGCTGACAGAGAATCCCGCGGAGGGAGAATCCCGCTGACGCAGAATCCCGCTGACGGAGAATCCCGCGGGGGGAGAATCCCGCGGAGGGAGAATCCCGCTGACGCAGAATCCCGCTGACGGAGAATCCCGCGGGGGGAGAATCCCGCTGACAGAGAATCCCGCTGACAGAGAATCCCGCTGACAGAGAATCCCGTTGACGGAGAATCCCGCTGACGGAGAATCCCGCTGACGGAGAATCCCGCTGAGGGAGAAACCCGCTGACGGAGAATCCCGCGGGGGGAGAATCCCGCTGACAGAGAATCCCGCGGAGGGAGAATCCCGCTGACGCAGAATCCCGCTGACGGAGAATCCCGCGGAGGGAGAATCCCGCTGACGCAGAATCCCGCTGACGGAGAATCCCGCGGGGGGAGAATCCCGCTGACAGAGAATCCCGCTGACAGAGAATCCCGCTGACAGAGAATCCCGCTGACGGATAATCCCGCTGACGGAGAATCCCGCTGAGGGAGAATGCCGCTGACAGAGAATCCCACGGACGGAGAATCCCGCTGAGGGAGAAGCCCGCTGAGGGAGAATCCCGCTGACAGAGAATCCCGCTGACGGAGAATCCCGCGGACAGAGTTTCCCGCGGACGGAGAATCCCACTGACGGAGAATCCCCCGGGGGGGAGAATCCCGGTGACGGAGAATCCCGCTGACGGAGAATCCCGCTGACGGAGAATCCCGCTGACGGAGAATCCCGCTCATGGAGAATCCCGCTGACAGGGAATCCCACTGACGGAGAATCCCGCTCATGGAGAATCCCGCTGACAGGGAATCCCACTGACGGAGAATCCCGCTCATGGAGAATCCCGCTGACAGGGAATCCCACTGACGGAGAATCCCGCTCATGGAGAATCCCGCTGACAGAGAAACCCGCTGACGGAGAATTCCGCTGACGGAGAATCCCGCGGAGGGAGAATCCCGCTGACGCAGAATCCCGCTGAAGGAGAATCCCGCTGACGGAGAATCCCGCGGGGGGAGAATCCCGCTGACAGAGAATCCCGCTGACGGAGAAACCCGCTGACGGAGAATCCCGCTGAGAGAGAATCCCGGTGATGGAGAATCCCGCTGACAGAGAATCCCGCTGACGGAGAATCCCGCTGAGGGAGAATCCCACTGGCAGAGAATCCCGCTGCCAGAGAATCCCGCTGCCAGAGAATCCCGCTGATGGAGAATCCCGCTGAATGAAAATCCCGCTGACGGAGAATCCCACTGACGGGGAATCCCGCGGGGGGAGAATCCCGCTGACGGAGAATCCCGCTGACGGAGAATCCCGCTGACGGAGAATCTCGCTGACAGGGAATCCCACTGACGGAGAATCCCGCTCATGGAGAATCCCGCTGACAGGGAATCCCACTGACGGAGAATCCCGCTCATGGAGAATCCCGCTGACAGGGAATCCCACTGACGGAGAATCCCGCTCATGGAGAATCCCGCAGACAGAGAATCCCGCTGACGGAGAATCCCGCTGACGGAGAATTCCGCTGACGGAGAATCCCGCGGAGGGAGAATCCCGCTGACGCAGAATCCCGCTGAAGGAGAATCCCGCTGACGGAGAATCCCGCGGGGGGAGAATCCCGCTGACAGAGAATCCCGCTGACGGAGAATCCCGCTGACAGAGAATCCCGCTGACGGATAATCCCGCTGACGGAGAATCCCGCGGACGGAGAATCCCGCTGAGGGAGAATCCCGCTGACGGAGAATCCCGCTGAGGGAGAATCCCGCTGACAGAGAATCCCGCGGACGGAGAATCCCGCTGAGGGAGAATCCCGCTGACACAGAATCCCCCAGGGGGGAGAATCCCGGTGACGGAGAATCCCGGTGACGGAGAATCCCGCTGACGGAGAATCCCGCTGAAGGAGAATCCCGCTGAAAGAGAATCCCGCTGACGGATAATCCCGCTGACGGAGAATCCCGCGGACGGAGAATCCCGCTCATGGAGAATCCCGCTGACAGGGAATCCCACTGACGGAGAATCCCGCTCATGGAGAATCCCGCTGACAGAGAAACCCGCTGACGGAGAATTCCGCTGACGGAGAATCCCGCGGAGGGAGAATCCCGCTGACGCAGAATCCCGCTGAAGGAGAATCCCGCTGACGGAGAATCCCGCGGGGGGAGAATCCCGCTGACAGAGAATCCCGCTGACGGAGAAACCCGCTGACGGAGAATCCCGCTGAGAGAGAATCCCGGTGATGGAGAATCCCGCTGACAGAGAATCCCGCTGACGGAGAATCCCGCTGAGGGAGAATCCCACTGGCAGAGAATCCCGCTGCCAGAGAATCCCGCTGCCAGAGAATCCCGCTGATGGAGAATCCCGCTGAATGAAAATCCCGCTGACGGAGAATCCCACTGACGGAGAATCCCGCGGGGGGAGAATCCCACTCACGGAGAATCCCGCTGACCGAGAATCCCGCTGACGGAGAATCCCGCTCATGGAGAATCCCGCTGACAGGGAATCCCACTGACGGAGAATCCCGCTCATGGAGAATCCCGCTGACAGGGAATCCCACTGACGGAGAATCCCGCTCATGGAGAATCCCGCAGACGGAGAATCCCGCTGACGGAGAATTCCGCTGACGGAGAATTCCGCTGACGGAGAATCCCGCGGAGGGAGAATCCCGCGGGGGGAGAATCCCGCTGACAGAGAATCCCGCTGACGGAGAATCCCGCTGATAGAGAATCCCGCTGACGGATAATCCCGCTGATGGAGAATCCTGCGGACGGAGAATCCCGCTGAGGGAGAATCCCGCTGACGGAGAATCCCGCTGAGGGAGAATCCCGCTGACAGAGAATCCCGCGGACGGAGAATCCCGCTGACACAGAATCCCCCAGGGGGGAGAATCCCGGTGACGGAGAATCCCGGTGACGGAGAATCCCGCTGACGGAGAATCCCGCTGAAGGAGAATCCCGCTGAAAGAGAATCCCGCTGACGGATAATCCCGCTGACGGAGAATCCCGCGGACGGAGAATCCCGCTGAGGGAGAATCCCGCTGACGGAGAATCCCGCTGAGGCAGAATCCCGCTGACAGAGAATCCCGCGGACGGAGAATCCCGCTGACAGAGAATCCCGCGGACGGAGAACCCCGCTGAAGGAGAATCCCGCTGAGGGAGAAACCCGTGGGGGGAGAATCCCGCTGACGGAGAATCCCGCGGGGGGGAGACGCCCGCTGACGGAGAATCCCGCTGACAGAGAATCCCGCTGACGGAAAATCCCGCGGGGGGGAGAATCCCGCTGACGGAGAATCCCGCTGACGGAGAATCCCGCTGACGGAAAATCCCGCGGGGGGGAGAATCCCGCTGACGGAGAATCCCGCTGACGGAGAATCCCGCTGATGGAGAATCCCGCTGACTGAGAATCCCACTGACGGAAAATCCCGCGGGGGGGAGAATCCCGCTGACAGAGAATCCCGCTGACGGAAAATCCCGCGGGGGGGAGAATCCCGCTGACGGAGAATCCCGCTGACGGAGAATCCCGCTGAGGGAGAAACCCGCTGACGGAGAATCCCGCGGGGGGAGAATCCCGCTGACAGAGAATCCCGCGGAGGGAGAATCCCGCTGACGCAGAATCCCGCTGACGGAGAATCCCGCGGAGGGAGAATCCCGCTGACGCAGAATCCCGCTGACGGAGAATCCCGCGGGGGGAGAATCCCGCTGACAGAGAATCCCGCTGACAGAGAATCCCGCTGACAGAGAATCCCGCTGACGGATAATCCCGCTGACGGAGAATCCCGCTGAGGGAGAATCCCGCTGACAGAGAATCCCACGGACGGAGAATCCCGCTGAGGGAGAAGCCCGCTGAGGGAGAATCCCGCTGACAGAGAATCCCGCTGACGGAGAATCCCGCGGACAGAGTTTCCCGCGGACGGAGAATCCCACTGACGGAGAATCCCCCGGGGGGGAGAATCCCGGTGACGGAGAATCCCGCTGACGGAGAATCCCGCTGACGGAGAATCCCGCTGACGGAGAATCCCGCTCATGGAGAATCCCGCTGACAGGGAATCCCACTGACGGAGAATCCCGCTCATGGAGAATCCCGCTGACAGGGAATCCCACTGACGGAGAATCCCGCTCATGGAGAATCCCGCTGACAGGGAATCCCACTGACGGAGAATCCCGCTCATGGAGAATCCCGCTGACAGAGAAACCCGCTGACGGAGAATTCCGCTGACGGAGAATCCCGCGGAGGGAGAATCCCGCTGACGCAGAATCCCGCTGAAGGAGAATCCCGCTGACGGAGAATCCCGCGGGGGGAGAATCCCGCTGACAGAGAATCCCGCTGACGGAGAAACCCGCTGACGGAGAATCCCGCTGAGAGAGAATCCCGGTGATGGAGAATCCCGCTGACAGAGAATCCCGCTGACGGAGAATCCCGCTGAGGGAGAATCCCACTGGCAGAGAATCCCGCTGCCAGAGAATCCCGCTGCCAGAGAATCCCGCTGATGGAGAATCCCGCTGAATGAAAATCCCGCTGACGGAGAATCCCACTGACGGAGAATCCCGCGGGGGGAGAATCCCACTCACGGAGAATCCCGCTGACCGAGAATCCCGCTGACGGAGAATCCCGCTCATGGAGAATCCCGCTGACAGGGAATCCCACTGACGGAGAATCCCGCTCATGGAGAATCCCGCTGACAGGGAATCCCACTGACGGAGAATCCCGCTCATGGAGAATCCCGCAGACGGAGAATCCCGCTGACGGAGAATTCCGCTGACGGAGAATTCCGCTGACGGAGAATCCCGCGGAGGGAGAATCCCGCGGGGGGAGAATCCCGCTGACAGAGAATCCCGCTGACGGAGAATCCCGCTGATAGAGAATCCCGCTGACGGATAATCCCGCTGATGGAGAATCCTGCGGACGGAGAATCCCGCTGAGGGAGAATCCCGCTGACGGAGAATCCCGCTGAGGGAGAATCCCGCTGACAGAGAATCCCGCGGACGGAGAATCCCGCTGACACAGAATCCCCCAGGGGGGAGAATCCCGGTGACGGAGAATCCCGGTGACGGAGAATCCCGCTGACGGAGAATCCCGCTGAAGGAGAATCCCGCTGAAAGAGAATCCCGCTGACGGATAATCCCGCTGACGGAGAATCCCGCGGACGGAGAATCCCGCTGAGGGAGAATCCCGCTGACGGAGAATCCCGCTGAGGCAGAATCCCGCTGACAGAGAATCCCGCGGACGGAGAATCCCGCTGACAGAGAATCCCGCTGACACAGAATCCCCCAGGGGGGAGAATCCCGGTGACGGAGAATCCCGCTGACGGAGAATCCCGCTGAAGGAGAATCCCGCTGAAAGAGAATCCCGCTGACGGAGAACCCCGCTGAAGGAGAATCCCGCTGAGGGAGAAACCCGTGGGGGGAGAATCCCGCTGACGGAGAATCCCGCGGGGGGGAGACGCCCGCTGACGGAGAATCCCGCTGACAGAGAATCCCGCTGACGGAAAATCCCGCGGGGGGGAGAATCCCGCTGACGGAGAATCCCGCTGACGGAGAATCCCGCTGACGGAAAATCCCGCGGGGGGGAGAATCCCGCTGACGGAGAATCCCGCTGACGGAGAATCCCGCTGATGGAGAATCCCGCTGACTGAGAATCCCACTGACGGAAAATCCCGCGGGGGGGAGAATCCCGCTGACAGAGAATCCCGCTGACGGAAAATCCCGCGGGGGGGGAGAATCCCGCTGACGGAGAATCCCGCTGACGGAGAATCCCGCTGAGGGAGAAACCCGCTGACGGAGAATCCCGCGGGGGGAGAATCCCGCTGACAGAGAATCCCGCGGAGGGAGAATCCCGCTGACGCAGAATCCCGCTGACGGAGAATCCCGCGGAGGGAGAATCCCGCTGACGCAGAATCCCGCTGACGGAGAATCCCGCGGGGGGAGAATCCCGCTGACAGAGAATCCCGCTGACAGAGAATCCCGCTGACAGAGAATCCCGCTGACGGATAATCCCGCTGACGGAGAATCCCGCTGAGGGAGAATCCCGCTGACAGAGAATCCCACGGACGGAGAATCCCGCTGAGGGAGAAGCCCGCTGAGGGAGAATCCCGCTGACAGAGAATCCCGCTGACGGAGAATCCCGCGGACAGAGTTTCCCGCGGACGGAGAATCCCACTGACGGAGAATCCCCCGGGGGGGAGAATCCCGGTGATGGAGAATCCCGCTGACGGAGAATCCCGCTGACGGAGAATCCCGCTGACGGAGAATCCCGCTCATGGAGAATCCCGCTGACAGGGAATCCCACTGACGGAGAATCCCGCTCATGGAGAATCCCGCTGACAGGGAATCCCACTGACGGAGAATCCCGCTCATGGAGAATCCCGCTGACAGGGAATCCCACTGACGGAGAATCCCGCTCATGGAGAATCCCGCTGACAGAGAAACCCGCTGACGGAGAATTCCGCTGACGGAGAATCCCGCGGAGGGAGAATCCCGCTGACGCAGAATCCCGCTGAAGGAGAATCCCGCTGACGGAGAATCCCGCGGGGGGAGAATCCCGCTGACAGAGAATCCCGCTGACGGAGAAACCCGCTGACGGAGAATCCCGCTGAGAGAGAATCCCGGTGATGGAGAATCCCGCTGACAGAGAATCCCGCTGACGGAGAATCCCGCTGAGGGAGAATCCCACTGGCAGAGAATCCCGCTGCCAGAGAATCCCGCTGCCAGAGAATCCCGCTGATGGAGAATCCCGCTGAATGAAAATCCCGCTGACGGAGAATCCCACTGACGGGGAATCCCGTGGGGGGAGAATCCCGCTGACGGAGAATCCCGCTGACGGAGAATCCCGCTGACGGAGAATCCCGCTGACGGAGAATCTCGCTGACAGGGAATCCCACTGACGGAGAATCCCGCTCATGGAGAATCCCGCTGACAGGGAATCCCACTGACGGAGAATCCCGCTCATGGAGAATCCCGCTGACAGGGAATCCCACTGACGGAGAATCCCGCTCATGGAGAATCCCGCAGACAGAGAATCCCGCTGACGGAGAATCCCGCTGACGGAGAATTCCGCTGACGGAGAATCCCGCGGAGGGAGAATCCCGCTGACGCAGAATCCCGCTGAAGGAGAATCCCGCTGACGGAGAATCCCGCGGGGGGAGAATCCCGCTGACAGAGAATCCCGCTGACGGAGAATCCCGCTGATAGAGAATCCCGCTGACGGATAATCCCGCTGACGGAGAATCCCGCGGACGGAGAATCCCGCTGAGGGAGAATCCCGCTGACGGAGAATCCCGCTGAGGGAGAATCCCGCTGACAGAGAATCCCGCGGACGGAGAATCCCGCTGACACAGAATCCCCCAGGGGGGAGAATCCCGGTGACGGAGAATCCCGGTGACGGAGAATCCCGCTGACGGAGAATCCCGCTGAAGGAGAATCCCGCTGAAAGAGAATCCCGCTGACGGATAATCCCGCTGACGGAGAATCCCGCGGACGGAGAATCCCGCTCATGGAGAATCCCGCTGACAGGGAATCCCACTGACGGAGAATCCCGCTCATGGAGAATCCCGCTGACAGAGAAACCCGCTGACGGAGAATTCCGCTGACGGAGAATCCCGCGGAGGGAGAATCCCGCTGACGCAGAATCCCGCTGAAGGAGAATCCCGCTGACGGAGAATCCCGCGGGGGGAGAATCCCGCTGACAGAGAATCCCGCTGACGGAGAAACCCGCTGACGGAGAATCCCGCTGAGAGAGAATCCCGGTGATGGAGAATCCCGCTGACAGAGAATCCCGCTGACGGAGAATCCCGCTGAGGGAGAATCCCACTGGCAGAGAATCCCGCTGCCAGAGAATCCCGCTGCCGGAGAATCCCGCTGATGGAGAATCCCGCTGAATGAAAATCCCGCTGACGGAGAATCCCACTGACGGAGAATCCCGCGGGGGGAGAATCCCACTCACGGAGAATCCCGCTGACCGAGAATCCCGCTGACGGAGAATCCCGCTCATGGAGAATCCCGCTGACAGGGAATCCCACTGACGGAGAATCCCGCTCATGGAGAATCCCGCTGACAGGGAATCCCACTGACGGAGAATCCCGCTCATGGAGAATCCCGCTGACAGGGAATCCCACTGACGGAGAATCCCGCTCATGGAGAATCCCGCAGACGGAGAATCCCGCTGACGGAGAATTCCGCTGACGGAGAATTCCGCTGACGGAGAATCCCGCGGAGGGAGAATCCCGCGGGGGGAGAATCCCGCTGACAGAGAATCCCGCTGACGGAGAATCCCGCTGATAGAGAATCCCGCTGACGGATAATCCCGCTGATGGAGAATCCTGCGGACGGAGAATCCCGCTGAGGGAGAATCCCGCTGACGGAGAATCCCGCTGAGGGAGAATCCCGCTGACAGAGAATCCCGCGGACGGAGAATCCCGCTGACACAGAATCCCCCAGGGGGGAGAATCCCGGTGACGGAGAATCCCGGTGACGGAGAATCCCGCTGACGGAGAATCCCGCTGAAGGAGAATCCCGCTGAAAGAGAATCCCGCTGACGGATAATCCCGCTGACGGAGAATCCCGCGGACGGAGAATCCCGCTGAGGGAGAATCCCGCTGACGGAGAATCCCGCTGAGGCAGAATCCCGCTGACAGAGAATCCCGCGGACGGAGAATCCCGCTGACAGAGAATCCCGCTGACACAGAATCCCCCAGGGGGGAGAATCCCGGTGACGGAGAATCCCGCTGACGGAGAATCCCGCTGAAGGAGAATCCCGCTGAAAGAGAATCCCGCTGACGGAGAACCCCGCTGAGGGAGAAACCCGTGGGGGGAGAATCCCGCTGACGGAGAATCCCGCGGGGGGGAGACGCCCGCTGACAGAGAATCCCGCTGACAGAGAATCCCGCTGACGGAAAATCCCGCGGGGGGGAGTATCCCGCTGACGGAGAATCCCGCTGACGGAGAATCCCGCTGACGGAAAATCCCGCGGGGGGGAGAATCCCGCTGACGGAGAATCCCGCTGACGGAGAATCCCGCTGATGGAGAATCCCGCTGACTGAGAATCCCACTGACGGAAAATCCCGCGGGGGGGAGAATCCCGCTGACAGAGAATCCCGCTGACGGAAAATCCCGCGGGGGGGAGAATCCCGCTGACGGAGAATCCCGCTAACGGAGAATCCCACTGACAGAGAATCCCACTGACAGAGATTCCCGCGGACGGAGAATCCCACTGACGGAGAATCCCCCGGGGGGGAGAATCCCGGTGACGGAGAATCCCGGTGACGGAGAATCCCGCTGACGGAGAATCCCGCTGACGGAGAATCCCGCTGACAGGGAATCCCGCTGACGGAGAATCCCGCTGACAGAGAATCCCGCTGACAGAGAATCCCGCTGACGGAGAATCCCGCTGACAGAGAATCCCGCTGACGGAGAATCCCGCTGATGCAGAATCCCATTGACGGAGAATCCCGCTGACGGAGAATCCAGCTGACAGAGAATCCCGCTGACGGAGAATCCCGCTGATGCAGAATCCCATTGACGGAGAATCCCGCTGACGGAGAATCCCGCTGACAGAGAATCCCGCTGACGGAGAATCCCGCTGACGGAGAATCCCGCTGACGGAGAATCCCGCTGACAGAGAATCCCGCTGACAGAGAATCCCGCTGACGGAGAATCCCGCTGACAGAGAATCCCGCTGACGGAGAATCCCGCTGATGCAGAATCCCATTGACGGAGAATCCCGCTGACGGAGAATCCCGCTGATGGAGATTCCCGCTAACTGAGAATCCCGCGGGGGGGAGAATCCCGCTGACAGAGAATCCCGCTGACGGAAAATCCCGCGGGGGGGAGAATCCCGCAGACGGAGAATCCCGCTGACGGAGAATCCCGCTGACGGAGAATCCCACTGACAGAGAATCCCACTGACAGAGATTCCCGCGGACGGAGAATCCCACTGACGGAGAATCCCCCGGGGGGGAGAATCCCGGTGACGGAGAATCCCGCTGACGGAGAATCCCGCTGACGGAGAATCCCGCTGACAGGGAATCCCACTGACGGAGAATCCCGCTGACAGAGAATCCCGCTGACGGAGAATCCCGCTGACGCAGAATCCCGCTGACGGAGAATCCCGCTGACGGAGAATCCCGCTGACGGAGAATCCCGCGGGGGGGAGACGCCCGCTGACAGAGAATCCCGCTGACGGAGAATCCCGCTGACGGAGAATCCCGCTGACGGAGATTCCCGCTGACGGAGAATCCAGCGGGGGGAGAATCCCGCTGACAGAGAATCCCGCTGACGGAAAATCCCGCGGGGGGGAGAATCGCGCTGACGGAGAATCCCGCTGACGGAGAATCCCGCTGACGGCGAATCCCGCTGACAGAGAATCCCGCTGACGGAAAATCCCGCGGGGGGGAGAATCGCGCTGACGGAGAATCCCGCTGACGGAGAATCCCGCTGACGGCGAATCCCACTGACAGAGAATCCCGCTGACAGAGAATCCCGCTGCCAGAGAATCCCACTGACGGGGAATCCCGCTGATGGAGAATCCCGCTGACGGAGAATCCCGCTGACGGGGAATCCCGCTGACGGAGAATCCCGCTGACGGAGAATCCCGCTGACGGCGAATCCCACTGACAGAGAATCCCGCTGACAGAGAATCCCGCTGCCAGAGAATCCCGCTGCCAGAGAATCCCGCTGACAGAGAATCCCGCTGACGGAGAAACACACTGACGGAGAATCCCGCGGGGGGAGACTCCCGCTGACAGAGAATCCCACTGACAGAGAATCCCGCTGACGGAGAATCCCGCTGACGGAGAATCCCGCGGACAGAGATTCCCGCGGACGGAGAATCCCACTGACGGAGAATCCCCCGGGGGGGAGAATCCCGGTGACGGAGAATCCCGCTGACAGAGAATCCCGCTGACGGAGAATCCCGCTGACAGAGAATCCCACTGACGGAGATTCCCGCTGACGGAGAATCCCGCTGACGGAGAATCCCCCGGGGGGGAGAATCCCGGTGACGGAAAATCCCGCTGACGGAGAATCCCGCTGACGGAGAATCCCGCTGACGGAGAATCCCGCTAACGGAGATTCCCGCTGACGGAGAATCCCGCGGGGGGAGAATCCCGCTGACAGAGAATCCCGCTGAGGGAGAATCCCGCTGACGGAAAATCCCGCGGGGGGGAGAATCGCGCTGACGGAGAATCCCGCTAACGGAGAATCCCGCTGACAGAGAATCCCGCGGGGGGGAGACGCCCGCTGACAGAGAATCCCGCTGACGGAGAATCCCGCTGACGGCGAATCCCGCTGACGGAGAATCCCGCTGACAGAGAATCGCGCTGCCAGAGAATCCCGCTGACAGAGAATCCCGCTGACGAAGAATCCCACTGACGGAGAAGCCCGCTGAGGGAGAATCCCGCTGACGGAGAATCCCGCTGACGGAGAATCCCGCGGACAGAGATTCCCGCGGACGAAGAATCCCACTGACGGAGAATCCCCCGGGGGGGAGAATCCCGGTGACGGAGAATCCCGCTGACGGAGAATCCCGCTGACAGAGAATCCCGCTGACGAAGAATCCCACTGACAGAGAATCCCGCTGAGGGAGAATCCCGCTGACGGAGAATCCCGCTGACGGAGAATCCCGCGGACAGAGATTCCCGCGGACGGAGAATCCCACTGACGGAGAATCCCCCGGGGGGGAGAATCCCGGTGACGGAGAATCCCGCTGACGGAGAATCCCGCTGACAGAGAATCCCGCTGACAGAGAATCCCGCTCATGGAGAATCCCGCTGACAGGGAATCCCACTGACGGAGAATCCCGCTCATGGAGAATCCCGCTGACAGGGAATCCCACTGACGGAGAATCCCGCTGACGGAGAATCCCGCTGACAGAGAATCCCGCTGACGGAGAATCCCGCTGACGGGGAATCCCACTGACGGAGAATCCCGCTGACATAGTATCCCGCTGAAAGAGAATCCCGCTGACGGAGAATCCCGCTGACGGAGAATCCCGCTGACGGAGAATCCCGCTGACGGAGAATCCCGCGGAGGGAGAATCCCACTGACGGAGAATCCCGCTGAGGGAGAATCCCGCTGACGGAGAATCCCACTGACGGAGAATCCCTTTGACGGAGAATTCCGCTGACGGAGAATCCCGCGGAGGGAGAATCCCGCTGACGCAGAATCCCGCGGGGGGAGAATCCCGCTGACAGAGAATCCCGCTGACGGAGAATCCCGCTGACGGAGAATCCCGCTGACGGAGAATCCAGCGGGGGGAGAATCCCGCTGACAGAGAATCCCGCTGACGGAAAATCCCGCGGGGGGGAGAATCGCGCTGACGGAGAATCCCGCTGACGGAGAATCCCGCTGACGGCGAATCCCACTGACGGCGAATCCCACTGACAGAGAATCCCGCTGACGGAGAATCCCACTGACAGAGAATCCCGCTGACGGAGAATCCCACTGACGGAGAATCCCGCTGAGGGAGAATCCCGCTGACAGAGAATCCCGCTGACAGAGAATCCGGCTGATGGAGAATCCCGCTGCCAGAGAATCCCGCTGCCAGAGAATCCCGCTGACAGAGAATCCCGCTGACGGAGAATCCCGCTGACGGAGAATCCCGCGGGGGGAGACTCCCGCTGACAGAGAATCCCGCTGACGGAGAATCCCACTGACAGAGAATCCCGCTGACGGAGAATCCCGCTGACGGAGAATCCCGCTGACGGAGACTCTCGCTGATGGATAATCCCGCTGACAGAGAATCCCGCTGACGGAGAATCCCGCTGACGGAGAATCCCGCTGACAGAGAATCCCGCTGACGGAGAATCCCACTGACAGAGAATCCCGCTGACGGAGAATCCCGCTGACGGAGAATCCCGCTGACGGAGATTCCCGCGGGGGGGGGAGAATCCCGCTGACGGAGAATCCAACTGACAGAGAATCCCGCTGACGGAGAATCCAACTGACAGAGAATCCCTCTGACGGAGAATCCCGCTGACGGAGAATCCCGCGGACGGAGAATCCCGCTGACGGAGAATCCCGCTGACGGAGAATCCCTTTGACGGAGAATTCCGCTGACGGAGAATCCCGCGGAGGGAGAATCCCGCTGACGCAGAATCCCGCGGGGGGAGAATCCCGCTGACAGAGAATCCCGCTGACGGAGAATCCCGCTGACGGAGAATCCCGCTGACAGAGAATCCCGCTGACAGAGAATCCCGCTGACGGATAATCC
The DNA here is from genome assembly GCF_047496885.1 of Scyliorhinus torazame. Taxonomy (NCBI): domain Eukaryota; kingdom Metazoa; phylum Chordata; class Chondrichthyes; order Carcharhiniformes; family Scyliorhinidae; genus Scyliorhinus; species Scyliorhinus torazame. The sequence continues at coordinate 359,972,128 of NC_092710.1, read as the reverse complement.
CGCTGACGGAGTATCCCGCGGACGGAGAATCCCGCTGAGGGAGAATCCCGCTGACAGAGAATCCCGCGGACGGAGAATCCCGCTGACGCAGAATCCCGCTGACGGAGAATCCCCCGGGGGGGAGAATCCCGGTGACGGAGAATCCCGCTGACGGAGAATCCCGCTGAAGGAGAATCCCGCTGAAAGAGAATCCCGCTGACGGAGAAACCCGTGGGGGGTGAATCCCGCTGATGGAGAATCCCGCGGGGGGGAGAATCCCGCTGACGGAGAATCCCGCTGACGGAGAATCCAGCGGGGGGAGAATCCCGCTGACAGAGAATCCCGCTGACGGAGAATCCCGCTGACGGAGAATCCCGCTGACGGCGAATCCCACTGACGGCGAATCCCACTGACAGAGAATCCCGCTGACGGAGAATCCCGCTGACAGAGAATCTCACTGACGGCGAATCCCACTGACAGAGAATCCCGCTGACGGAGAATCCCGCGGGGGGAGACTCCCGCTGACGGAGAATCCCGCTGACAGAGAATCCCACTGACGGCGAATCCCACTGACAGAGAATCCCGCTGACGGAGAATCCCGCGGGGGGAGACTCCCGCTGACGGAGAATCCCGCTGACAGAGAATCCGGCTGACGGAGAATCCCACTGACGGCGAATCCCGCTGACAGAGAATCCCGCTGCCAGAGAATCCCGCTGCCAGAGAATCCCGCTGACAGAGAATCCCGCTGACGGAGAATCCCGCTGACGGAGAATCCCGCTGCCAGAGAATCCCGCTGCCAGAGAATCCCGCTGACAGAGAATCCCGCTGACGGAGAATCCCGCTGACGGAGAATCCCGCTGACAGAGAATCCCGCTGACATAGAATCCAGCTGACAGAGAATCCCGCTGACAGAGAATCCGACGGGGGAGACTCCCGCTGACAGAGAATCCCGCTGCCAGAGAATCCCGCTGAGGGAGAATCCCGCGGACGGAGAATCCCGCTGACGGAGAATCCCGCTGACGGAGAATCCCGCGGGGGGAGAATCCCACTGACAGAGAATCCCGCTGACGGAGAATCCCGCTGACGGAGAATCCCGCTGACGGAGACTCTCGCTGATGGATAATCCCGCTGACAGGGAATCCCGCTGACGGAGAATCCCGCTGACGGAGAATCCCGCTGACGGAGAATCCCGCGGGGGGAGAATCCCGCTGACGGAGAATCCCACTGACAGAGAATCCCGCTGACGGAGAATCCCGCTGACGGAGAATCCCGCTGACGGAGATTCCCGCTGAGGGACAATCCCTCTGACGGAGAATCGCGCTGACGGAGAATCCCGCTGAGGGACAATCCCTCTGACGGAGAATCGCGCTGACGGAGAATCCCGCTGAGGGACAATCCCTCTGACGGAGAATCGCGCTGACGGAGAATCCCGCTGAGGGACAATCCCTCTGACGGAGAATCCCGCGGGGGAGAATCCCGCTGACGGAGAATCCCGTGGGGTGAGAAACCCGCTGACCGAGAATCCCGCTGACAGAGAATCCCGCTGACGGAGAATCCCGCTGACGGAGAATCCCTCTGACAGAGAATCCCGCTGACGGAGAATCCCGCTGACGGAGAATCCCGCTGACGGAGAATCCAACTGACAGAGAATCCCGCTGAGGGACAATCCCTCTGACGGAGAATCGCGCTGACGGAGAATCCCGCTGAGGGACAATTCCTTTGACGGAGAATCCCGCTGACGGAGAATCCCGTGGGGGGGAGAATCCCGCTGACCGAGAATCCCGCTGACAGAGAATCCCGCTGACGGAGAATCCCGCTGACAGAGAATCCCGCTGACGGAGAATCCCGCTGCCGGGAAATCCCGCGGAGGGAGAATCCCGCTGACGGAGAATCCCGCTGATGGAGAATCCCGCTGACAGAGAATCCCGCTGACGGAGAATCCCGCTGACGGAGAATCCCGCTGACAGAGAATCCCGCTGACAGAGAATCCCGCTGACAGAGAATCCCGCTGACAGAGAATCCCGCTGACGGAGAATCCCACTGACGGAGAATCCCGCTGAGGGAGAATCCCGTTGACGGATAATCCCGCTGACGGAGAAACCCGCTGACGGAGAATCCCGCTGACAGAGAATCCCGCGGACGGAGAATCCTGCTGACAGAGAATCCCGCTGACGGAGAATCCCGCTGACGGAGAATCCCGCGGACGGAGAATCCCGCGGACGGAGAATCCCGCTGACAGAGAATCCCGCGGACGGAGAATCCCGCTGATGCAGAAGCCCGCTGACAGAGAATCCCACTGACGGAGAATCCCGCTGACGGAGAATCCCGCTGACGCAGAATCCCGCTGACAGAGAATCCCGCTGATGCAGAATCCCGCTGACAGAGAATCCCACTGACAGAGAATCCCGCTGACAGAGAATCCCGCTGAGGGAGAAACCCGCTGACGGAGAATCCCGCTGACAGAGAATCCCGCTGACGGAGAATCCCGCTGAGGGAGAATCCCACTGACGGAGAATCCCGCTGACGGAGAATCCCGCCGACAGAGAATCCCGCGGACGGAGAATCCCGCTGAGGGAGAAACCCGCTGACGGAGAATCCTGCTGACGGAGAATCCCACTGACGGAGAATCCCGCTGACGGAGAATCCCGCTGACAGAGAATCCCGCTGACGGAGAATCCCGCTGACGGGGAATCCCACTGACGGAGAATCCCGCTGACATAGTATCCCGCTGAAAGAGAATCCCGCTGACGGAGAATCCCGCTGACGGAGAATCCCGCTGACGGAGAATCCCGCTGACGGAGAATCCCGCGGAGGGAGAATCCCACTGACGGAGAATCCCGCTGAGGGAGAATCCCGCTGACGGAGAATCCCACTGACGGAGAATCCCTTTGACGGAGAATTCCGCTGACGGAGAATCCCGCGGAGGGAGAATCCCGCTGACGCAGAATCCCGCGGGGGGAGAATCCCGCTGACAGAGAATCCCGCTGACGGAGAATCCCGCTGACGGAGAATCCCGCTGACGGAGAATCCCGCTGACAGAGAATCCCGCTGACGGATAATCCCGCTGACGGAGTATCCCGCGGACGGAGAATCCCGCTGAGGGAGAATCCCGCTGACAGAGAATCCCGCGGACGGAGAATCCCGCTGACGCAGAATCCCGCTGACGGAGAATCCCGCGGACGGAGAATCCCGCTGACGGAGAATCCTGCTGACGGAGAATCCCGCTGACGGAGAATCCCCCGGGGGGGAGAATCCCGGTGACGGAGAATCCCGCTGAAAGAGAATGCCGCTGACGGAGAAACCCGTGGGGGGTGAATCCCGCTGATGGAGAATCCCGCGGGGGGGAGACGCCCGCTGACGGAGAATCCCGCTGACGGAGAATCCCGCTGACGGAGAATCCAGCGGGGGGGAGAATCCCGCTGACAGAGAATCCCGCTGACGGAAAATCCCGCGGGGGGGAGAATCGCGCTGACGGAGAATCCCGCTGACGGAGAATCCCGCTGACGGCGAATCCCACTGACGGCGAATCCCACTGACAGAGAATCCCGCTGACGGAGAATCCCACTGACAGAGAATCCCGCTGACGGAGAATCCCACTGACGGAGAATCCCGCTGAGGGAGAATCCCGCTGACAGAGAATCCCGCTGACAGAGAATCCGGCTGATGGAGAATCCCGCTGCCAGAGAATCCCGCTGCCAGAGAATCCCGCTGACAGAGAATCCCGCTGACGGAGAATCCCGCTGACGGAGAATCCCGCGGGGGGAGACTCCCGCTGACAGAGAATCCCGCTGACGGAGAATCCCACTGACAGAGAATCCCGCTGACGGAGAATCCCGCGGGGGGAGAATCCCGCTGACGGAGAATCCCGCTGACAGAGAATCCCGCTGACGGAGAATCCCGCTGACGGAGACTCTCGCTGATGGATAATCCCGCTGACAGAGAATCCCGCTGACGGAGAATCCCGCTGACGGAGAATCCCGCTGACAGAGAATCCCGCTGACGGAGAATCCCACTGACAGAGAATCCCGCTGACGGAGAATCCCGCTGACGGAGAATCCCGCTGACGGAGATTCCCGCGGGGGGGGGAGAATCCCGCTGACGGAGAATCCAACTGACAGAGAATCCCGCTGACGGAGAATCCAACTGACAGAGAATCCCTCTGACGGAGAATCCCGCTGACGGAGAATCCCGCGGAGGGAGAATCCCGCTGACGGAGAATCCCGCGGGGGGGAGACGCCCGCTGACAGAGAATCCCGCTGACGGAGAATCCCGCTGACGGAGAATCCCGCTGACGGAGAATCCAGCGGGGGGAGAATCCCGCTGACAGAGAATCCCGCTGACGGAAAATCCCGCGGGGGGGAGAATCGCGCTGACGGAGAATCCCGCTGACGGAGAATCCCGCTGACGGCGAATCCCACTGACGGCGAATCCCACTGACAGAGAATCCCGCTGACGGAGAATCCCACTGACAGAGAATCCCGCTGACGGAGAATCCCACTGACGGAGAATCCCGCTGAGGGAGAATCCCGCTGACAGAGAATCCCGCTGACAGAGAATCCGGCTGATGGAGAATCCCGCTGCCAGAGAATCCCGCTGCCAGAGAATCCCGCTGACAGAGAATCCCGCTGACGGAGAATCCCGCTGACGGAGAATCCCGCGGGGGGAGACTCCCGCTGACAGAGAATCCCGCTGACGGAGAATCCCACTGACAGAGAATCCCGCTGACGGAGAATCCCGCGGGGGGAGAATCCCGCTGACGGAGAATCCCGCTGACAGAGAATCCCGCTGACGGAGAATCCCGCTGACGGAGACTCTCGCTGATGGATAATCCCGCTGACAGAGAATCACGCTGACGGAGAATCCCGCTGACGGAGAATCCCGCTGACAGAGAATCCCGCTGGCGGAGAATCCCACTGACAGAGAATCCCGCTGACGGAGAATCCCGCTGACGGAGAATCCCGCTGACGGAGATTCCCGCGGGGGGGGGAGAATCCCGCTGACGGAGAATCCAACTGACAGAGAATCCCGCTGACGGAGAATCCAACTGACAGAGAATCCCTCTGACGGAGAATCCCGCTGACGGAGAATCCCGCGGAGGGAGAATCCCGCTGACGGAGAATCCCGCTGACGGAGAATCCCTTTGACGGAGAATTCCGCTGACGGAGAATCCCGCGGAGGGAGAATCCCGCTGACGCAGAATCCCGCGGGGGGAGAATCCCGCTGACGGAGAATCCCGCTGACGGAGAATCCCGCTGACAGAGAATCCCGCTGACAGAGAATCCCGCTGACGGATAATCCCGCTGACGGAGTATCCCGCGGACGGAGAATCCCGCTGAGGGAGAATCCCGCTGACAGAGAATCCCGCGGACGGAGAATCCCGCTGACGCAGAATCCCGCTGACGGAGAATCCCCCGGGGGGGAGAATCCCGGTGACGGAGAATCCCGCTGACGGAGAATCCCGCTGAAGGAGAATCCCGCTGAAAGAGAATCCCACTGACGGAGAAACCCGTGGGGGGTGAATCCCGCTGATGGAGAATCCCGCGGGGGGGAGAATCCCGCTGACGGAGAATCCCGCTGACGGAAAATCCAGCGGGGGGAGAATCCCGCTGACAGAGAATCCCGCTGACGGAGAATCCCGCTGACGGAGAATCCCGCTGACGGCGAATCCCACTGACGGCGAATCCCACTGACAGAGAATCCCGCTGACGGAGAATCCCGCTGACAGAGAATCTCACTGACGGCGAATCCCACTGACAGAGAATCCCGCTGACGGAGAATCCCGCGGGGGGAGACTCCCGCTGACGGAGAATCCCGCTGACAGAGAATCCCACTGACGGCGAATCCCACTGACAGAGAATCCCGCTGACGGAGAATCCCGCGGGGGGAGACTCCCGCTGACGGAGAATCCCGCTGACAGAGAATCCGGCTGACGGAGAATCCCACTGACGGCGAATCCCGCTGCCAGAGAATCCCGCTGCCAGAGAATCCCGCTGCCAGAGAATCCCGCTGACAGAGAATCCCGCTGACGGAGAATCCCGCTGACGGAGAATCCCGCTGCCAGAGAATCCCGCTGCCAGAGAATCCCGCTGACAGAGAATCCCGCTGACGGAGAATCCCGCTGACGGAGAATCCCGCTGACAGAGAATCCCGCTGACATAGAATCCAGCTGACAGAGAATCCCGCTGACAGAGAATCCGACGGGGGAGACTCCCGCTGACAGAGAATCCCGCTGCCAGAGAATCCCGCTGAGGGAGAATCCCGCGGACGGAGAATCCCGCTGACGGAGAATCCCGCTGACGGAGAATCCCGCGGGGGGAGAATCCCACTGACAGAGAATCCCGCTGACGGAGAATCCCGCTGACGGAGAATCCCGCTGACGGAGACTCTCGCTGATGGATAATCCCGCTGACAGGGAATCCCGCTGACGGAGAATCCCGCTGACGGAGAATCCCGCTGACGGAGAATCCCGCGGGGGGAGAATCCCGCTGACGGAGAATCCCACTGACAGAGAATCCCGCTGACGGAGAATCCCGCTGACGGAGAATCCCGCTGACGGAGATTCCCGCTGAGGGACAATCCCTCTGACGGAGAATCGCGCTGACGGAGAATCCCGCTGAGGGACAATCCCTCTGACGGAGAATCGCGCTGACGGAGAATCCCGCTGAGGGACAATCCCTCTGACGGAGAATCGCGCTGACGGAGAATCCCGCTGAGGGACAATCCCTCTGACGGAGAATCCCGCGGGGGAGAATCCCGCTGACGGAGAATCCCGTGGGGGGAGAAACCCGCTGACCGAGAATCCCGCTGACAGAGAATCCCGCTGACGGAGAATCCCGCTGACGGAGAATCCCTCTGACAGAGAATCCCGCTGACGGAGAATCCCGCTGACGGAGAATCCCGCTGACGGAGAATCCAACTGACAGAGAATCCCGCTGAGGGACAATCCCTCTGACGGAGAATCGCGCTGACGGAGAATCCCGCTGAGGGACAATTCCTTTGACGGAGAATACCGCTGACGGAGAATCCCGTGGGGGGGAGAATCCCGCTGACCGAGAATCCCGCTGACAGAGAATCCCGCTGACGGAGAATCCCGCTGACAGAGAATCCCGCTGACGGAGAATCCCGCTGCCGGGAAATCCCGCGGAGGGAGAATCCCGCTGACGGAGAATCCCGCTGATGGAGAATCCCGCTGACAGAGAATCCCGCTGACGGAGAATCCCGCTGACAGAGAATCCCGCTGACAGAGAATCCCGCTGACAGAGAATCCCGCTGACAGAGAATCCCGCTGACGGAGAATCCCACTGACGGAGAATCCCGCTGAGGGAGAATCCCGCTGACGGATAATCCCGCTGACGGAGAAACCCGCTGACGGAGAATCCCGCTGACAGAGAATCCCGCGGACGGAGAATCCTGCTGACAGAGAATCCCGCTGACGGAGAATCCCGCTGACGGAGAATCCCGCGGACGGAGAATCCCGCGGACGGAGAATCCCGCTGACAGAGAATCCCGCGGACGGAGAATCCCGCTGATGCAGAATCCCGCTGACAGAGAATCCCACTGACGGAGAATCCCGCTGACGGAGAATCCCGCTGACGCAGAATCCCGCTGACAGAGAATCCCGCTGATGCAGAATCCCGCTGACAGAGAATCCCACTGACAGAGAATCCCGCTGACAGAGAATCCCGCTGAGGGAGAAACCCGCTGACGGAGAATCCCGCTGACAGAGAATCCCGCTGACGGAGAATCCCGCTGAGGGAGAATCCCACTGACGGAGAATCCCGCTGACGGAGAATCCCGCCGACAGAGAATCCTGCTGACGCAGAATCCCGCTGAGGGAGAAACCCGCTGACAGAGAATCCCGCTGACAGAATCCCGCAGGTGGAGAATCCCACCGACAGAGTATCCCGCTGACAGAGAATCCCACTGACGGAGAATCCCGCTGACGGAGAATCCCGCTGAGGGAGAAACCCGCTGACGGAGAATCCTGCTGACAGAGAATCCCGCTGACAGAATCCCGCAGGTGGAGAATCCCACCGACAGAGTATCCCGCTGACGGAGAATCCCGCTGACGGAGAATCCCGCTGACAGAGAATCCCGCTGAGGGAGAATCCCGCTGAGGGAGAATCCCGCTGACAGAGAATCCCACGGACGGAGAATCCCGCTGACGGAGAATCCCGCTGACGGAGAATCCCGCGGACAGAGATTCCCGCGGACGGAGAATCCCACTGATGGAGAATCCCCCGGGGGGGAGAATCCCGGTGACGGAGATTCCCGCTGACGGAGAATCCCGCTGACAGAGAATCCCGCTGAGGGAGAATCCCGCTGACAGAGAATCCCACGGACGGAGAATCCCGCTGACGGAGAATCCCGCTGACAGAGAATCCCGCTGAAAGAGAATCCCGCTGACGGAGAATCCCGCTGACGGAGAATCCCGCGGAGGGAGAATCCCGCTGACGCAGAATCCCGCTGACGGAGAATCCCGCTGACGGAGAATCCCGCGGGGGGAGAATCCCGCTGACAGAGAATCCCGCTGACGGAGAATCCCGCTGACGGAGAATCCCGCTGACGGAGAATCCCGCTGACAGAGAATCCCGCTGACAGAGAATCCCACTGACGGAGAATCCCGCTGACGGAGAATCCCGCTGACAGAGAATCCCGCTGACAGAGAATCCCGCTGATGGATAATCCCGCTGACGGAGAATCCCGCTGAGGGAGAAACCCGCTGACGGAGAATCCCGCGGACGGAGAATCCCGCTGAGGGAGAATCCCGGTGACGGAGAATCCCGCTGACAGAGAATCCCGCTGACGGAGGATCCCGCTGACAGAGAATCCCGCTGACGGAGGATCCCGCTGACAGAGAATCCCGGTGACGGATAATCCCGCTGACAGAGAATCCCGCTGACAGAGAATCCCGCTGACGGAGAATCCCACTGACGGAGAATCCCGCAGGCGGAGATTCCCGCGGACGGAGAATCCCACTGACAGAGAATCCCGCTGACGGAGAATCCCGCTCATGGAGAATCCCGGTGACGGAGAATCCCGCTGACAGAGAATCCCGCTGACGGAGAATCCCGGTGACGGAGAATCCCGCTGACAGAGAATCCCGGTGACGGATAATCCCGCTGACAGAGAATCCCGCTGACAGAGAATCCCGCTGACGGAGAATCCCACTGACGGAGAATCCCGCAGGCGGAGATTCCCGCGGACGGAGAATCCCACTGACAGAGAATCCCGCTGACGGAGAATCCCGCTCATGGAGAATCCCGCTGACAGAGAATCCCGCTGACGGAGAATCCCGCTGACAGAGAATCCTGCTGACGGAGAATCCCACTGACGGAGAATCCCGCTGAGGTAAAATCCCGCTGAAAGAGAATCCCGCGGGGGGAGAATCCCGCTGACGGAGAATCCCGTGGGGGAGAATCCCGCTGAACGAAAATCCCGCGGGGGAGAATCCCGCTAACGGAGAATCCCGCTGACGGACAATCCCGCTCATGGAGAATCCCGCTGACGGAGAATCCCGCTGACGGAGAATCCCGCTCATGGAGAATCCCGCTGACAGAGAATCCCGCTGATGGAGATTCCCGCTGACGGACAATCCCGCTCATGGAGAATCCCGCTGACGGAGAATCCCGCTGACGGAGAATCCCGCTCATGGAGAATCCCGCTGACGGAGAATCCCGCTGATGGAGAATCCCGCTGACGGAGAATCCCGCTGACGGAGAATCCCGCGGGGGGAGAATCCCACTCATGGAGAATCCCGCTGACAGAGAATCCCACTGACGGAGAATCCCGCTGACGGAGAATCCCGCTGACAGAGAATCCCGCTGAGGGAGAATCCCACTGACAGGGAATCCCACTGATGGAGATTCCCGCTGAATGAAAATCCCGCTGACGGAGAATCCCACTGATGGAGAATCCCGCTGACGGAGAATCCCGGTGACGGAGAATCCCGCTGACGGAGAATCCCGCTGACGGAGAATCCCGCTGACATAGAATCCCGCTGAGGGAGAATCCCACTGACAGGGAATCCCACTGACGGAGAATCCCGCTGACAGAGAATCCCGCTGACGGAGAATCCCGCTGACAGAGAATCCCACTGACAGGGAATCCCGCTGACGGAGAATCCCGCTGACGGAGAATCCCGCTGACAGAGAATCCCGCGGAGGGAGAATCCCGCTGACAGAGAATCCCGCTGACAGAGAATCCCGCTGACGGATAATCCCGCTGACGGAGAATCCCGCTGACAGAGAATCCCGCTGACAGAGAATCCCGCTGACAGAGAATCCCGCTGACAGAGAATCCCGCTGACGGATAATCCCGCTGACAGAGAATCCCGCTGACAGAGAATCCCGCTGACAGAGAATCCCGCTGACAGAGAATCCCGCTGACGGATAATCCCGCTGACGGAGAATCCCGCTGACAGAGAATCCCGCTGACAGAGAATCCCGCTGACAGAGAATCCCGCTGACAGAGAATCCCGCTGACGGAGAATCCCGCTGAGGGAGAATCCCGCTGAGGGAGAATCCCGCTGACAGAGAATCCCACGGATGGAGAATCCCGCTGACGGAGAATCCCGCTGACGGAGAATCCCGCGGACAGAGATTCCCGCGGACGGAGAATCCCACTGACGGAGAATCCCCCGGGGGGGAGAATCCCGGTGACGGAGAATCCCGCTGACGGAGAATCCCGCTGACAGAGAATCCCGCTGACGGAGAATCCCGCAGACAGGGAATCCCACTGACGGAGAATCCCGCTCATGGAGAATCCCGCTGACGGAGAATCCCGCTGACAGAGAATCCCGCTGACAGAGAATCCCGCTGACAGAGAATCCCGCTGACGGAGAATCCCGCTGACGGAGAATCCCGCTGACAGAGAATCCCGCTGACAGAGAATCCCGCTGACAGAGAATCCCGCTGACGGAGAATCCCGCGGACGGAGAATCCCGCTGAGGGAGAATCCCGCTGAGGGAGAATCCCGCTGACAGAGAATCCCACGGACGGAGAATCCCGCTGACGGAGAATCCCGCTGACGGAGAATCCCGCGGACAGAGATTCCCGCGGACGGAGAATCCCACTGACGGAGAATCCCCCGGGGGGGAGAATCCCGGTGACGGAGAATCCCGCTGACGGAGAATCCCGCTGACAGAGAATCCCGCTGACGGAGAATCCCGCTGACAGAGAATCCCGCTGACGGAGAATCCTGCTGACGGAGAATCCCGCTGACAGGGAATCCCACTGACGGAGAATCCCGCTCATGGAGAATCCCGCTGACAGAGAATCCCGCTCATGGAGAATCCCGCTGACGGAGAATCCCGCTGACGGAGAATCCCGCTGACGGAGAATCCCGCTGACGGAGAATCCCGCTGACGGAGAATTCCGCTGACGGAGAATCCCGCGGAGGGAGAATCCCGCTGACGCAGAATCCCGCTGACGGAGAATCCCGCTGACGGAGAATCCCGCGGGGGGAGAATCCCGCTGACAGAGAATCCCGCTGACGGAGAATCCCGCTGACAGAGAATCCCGCTGACAGAGAATCCCACTGACGGAGAATCCCGCTGACGGAGAATCCCGCTGACAGAGAATCCCGCTGACAGAGAATCCCGCTGACAGAGAATCCCGCTGACGGATAATCCCGCTGACGGAGAATCCCGCTGAGGGAGAAACCCGCTGACGGAGAATCCCGCGGACGGAGAATCCCGCTGAGGGAGAATCCCGCTGAGGGAGAATCCCGCTGAGGGAGAATCCCGGTGACGGAGAATCCCGCTGACAGAGAATCCCGCTGACGGAGGATCCCGCTGACAGAGAATCCCGCTGACGGAGGATCCCGCTGACAGAGAATCCCGCTGACGGAGAATCCCGGTGACGGAGAATCCCGCTGACAGAGAATCCCGGTGACGGATAATCCCGCTGACAGAGAATCCCGCTGACAGAGAATCCCGCTGACGGAGAATCCCACTGACGGAGAATCCCGCAGGCGGAGATTCCCGCGGACGGAGAATCCCACTGACAGAGAATCCCGCTGACGGAGAATCCCGCTCATGGAGAATCCCGCTGACAGAGAATCCCGCTGACGGAGAATCCCGCTCATGGAGAATCCCGCTGACGGAGAATCCCGCTGACGGAGAATCCCACTGACGGAGAATCCCGCTGACAGAGAATCCCGCTGACGGAGAATCCCGCTGACGGAGAATCCCGCTGACGGAGAATCCCGCTGACAGAGAATCCCGCTGACGGAGAATCCCGCTGACGGAGAATCCCACTGACGGAGAATCCCGCTGAGGTAAAATCCCGCTGAAAGAGAATCCCGCGGGGGGAGAATCCCGCTGACGAAGAATCCCGTGGGGGAGAATCCCGCTGAACGAAAATCCCGCGGGGGGAGAATCCCGCTAACGGAGAATCCCGCTGACGGACAATCCCGCTGACGGAGAATACCGCTGACAGAGAATCCCGCTGACAGAGAATCCCGCTGAATGAAAATCTCGCTGACGGAGAATCCCGCTGACGGAGAATCCCGCGGACGGAGAATCCCGCTGACGGAGAATCCCGCTGACGGACAATCCCGCTCATGGAGAATCCCGCTGACGGAGAATCCCGCTGACAGAGAATCCCGCTGATGGAGAATCCCGCTGAATGAAAATCTCGCTGACGGAGAATCCCGCTGATGGAGAATCCCGCTGACGGAGAATCCCGCTGACAGAGAATCCCACTGACAGGGAATCCCACTGACGGAGAATCCCGCTGACGGAGAATCCCGCTGACAGAGAATCCCACTGACAGGGAATCCCACTGACGGAGAATCCCGCTGACAGAGAATCCCGCTGACGGAGAATCCCGCTGACGGAGAATCCCGCTGACAGAGAATCCCGCTGACGGAGAATCCCACTGACAGAGAATCCCGTTGACGGAGAATCCCGCTGACAGAGAATCCCGCGGAGGGAGAATCCCGCTGACGCAGAATCCCGCTGACGGAGAATCCCGCGGGGGGAGAATCCCGCTGACAGAGAATCCCGCTGACGGAGAATCCCGCTGACGGAGAATCTCGCTGACAGAGAATCCCGCTGACGGAGAATCCCGCTGACAGAGAATCCCGCGGGGGGAGAATCCCGCTGACAGAGAATCCCGCTGACAGAGAATCCCGCTGACGGATAATCCCGCTGAGGGAGAAACCCGCTGACGGAGAATCCCGCGGACGGAGAATCCCGCTGAGGGGAATCCCGCTGAGGGAGAATCCCGCTGACGGAGAATCCCGCTGACAGAGAATCCCGCTGACAGAGAATGCCGCTGATGGAGAATCCCGCTGAATGAAAATCCCGCTGACGGAGAATCCCGCTGATGGAGAATCCCGCTGACGGAGAATCCCGGTGACGGAGAATCCCGCTGACGGAGAATCCCGCTGACGGAGAATCCCGCTGACATAGAATCCCGCTGAGGGAGAATCCCACTGACAGGGAATCCCACTGACGGAGAATCCCGCTGACAGAGAATCCCGCTGACGGAGAATCCCGCTGACAGAGAATCCCACTGACAGGGAATCCCGCTGACGGAGAATCCCGCTGACGGAGAATCCCGCTGACAGAGAATCCCGCGGAGGGAGAATCCCGCTGACGCAGAATCCCGCTGACGGAGAATCCCGCTGACAGAGAATCCCGCTGACAGAGAATCCCGCTGACAGAGAATCCCGCTGACAGAGAATCCCGCTGACGGATAATCCCGCTGACGGAGAATCCCGCTGACAGAGAATCCCGCTGACAGAGAATCCCGCTGACAGAGAATCCCGCTGACAGAGAATCCCGCTGACGGAGAATCCCGCTGACGGAGAATCCCGCGGACGGAGAATCCCGCTGAGGGAGAATCCCGCTGAGGGAGAATCCCGCTGACAGAGAATCCCACGGATGGAGAATCCCGCTGACGGAGAATCCCGCTGACGGAGAATCCCGCGGACAGAGATTCCCGCGGACGGAGAATCCCACTGACGGAGAATCCCCCGGGGGGGAGAATCCCGGTGACGGAGAATCCCGCTGACGGAGAATCCCGCTGACAGAGAATCCCGCTGACGGAGAATCCCGCTGACAGGGAATCCCACTGACGGAGAATCCCGCTCATGGAGAATCCCGCTGACGGAGAATCCCGCTGACAGAGAATCCCGCTGACAGAGAATCCCGCTGACAGAGAATCCCGCTGACGGATAATCCCGCTGACGGAGAATCCCGCTGACGGAGAATCCCGCTGACAGAGAATCCCGCTGACAGAGAATCCCGCTGACGGAGAATCCCGCGGACGGAGAATCCCGCTGAGGGAGAATCCCGCTGAGGGAGAATCCCGCTGACAGAGAATCCCACGGACGGAGAATCCCGCTGACGGAGAATCCCGCTGACGGAGAATCCCGCGGACAGTGATTCCCGCGGACGGAGAATCCCACTGACGGAGAATCCCCCGGGGGGGAGAATCCCGGTGACGGAGAATCCCGCTGACGGAGAATCCCGCTGACAGAGAATCCCGCTGACGGAGAATCCCGCTGACAGAGAATCCCGCTGACGGAGAATCCCGCTGACAGGGAATCCCACTGACGGAGAATCCCGCTCATGGAGAATCCCGCTGACAGAGAATCCCGCTCATGGAGAATCCCGCTGACGGAGAATCCCGCTGACGGAGAATCCCGCTGACGGAGAATCCCGCTGACGGAGAATCCCGCTGACGGAGAATTCCGCTGACGGAGAATCCCGCGGAGGGAGAATCCCGCTGACGCAGAATCCCGCTGACGGAGAATCCCGCTGACGGAGAATCCCGCGGGGGGAGAATCCCGCTGACAGAGAATCCCGCTGACGGAGAATCCCGCTGACAGAGAATCCCGCTGACAGAGAATCCCACTGACGGAGAATCCCGCTGACGGAGAATCCCGCTGACAGAGAATCCCGCTGACAGAGAATCCCGCTGACAGAGAATCCCGCTGACGGATAATCCCGCTGACGGAGAATCCCGCTGAGGGAGAAACCCGCTGACGGAGAATCCCGCGGACGGAGAATCCCGCTGAGGGAGAATCCCGCTGAGGGAGAATCCCGCTGAGGGAGAATCCCGGTGACGGAGAATCCCGCTGACAGAGAATCCCACTGACGGAGAATCCCGGTGACGGAGAATCCCGCTGACAGAGAATCCCGGTGACGGATAATCCCGCTGACAGAGAATCCCGCTGACAGAGAATCCCGCTGACGGAGGATCCCGCTGACAGAGAATCCCGCTGACGGAGGATCCCGCTGACAGAGAATCCCGCTGACAGAGAATCCCGGTGACGGAGAATCCCGCTGACAGAGAATCCCGGTGACGGATAATCCCGCTGACAGAGAATCCCGCTGACAGAGAATCCCGCTGACGGAGAATCCCACTGACGGAGAATCCCGCAGGCGGAGATTCCCGCGGACGGAGAATCCCGCGGACAGAGAATCCCGCTGACGGAGAATCCCACTGACAGAGAATCCCGCTGACGGAGAATCCCGCTCATGGAGAATCCCGCTGACAGAGAATCCCGCTGACGGAGAATCCCGCTCATGGAGAATCCCGCTGACGGAGAATCCCGCTGACGGAGAATCCCACTGACGGAGAATCCCGCTGACAGAGAATCCCGCTGACGGAGAATCCCGCTGACGGAGAATCCCGCTGACAGAGAATCCCGCTGACGGAGAATCCAGCTGACGGAGAATCCCGCTGATGGAGAATCCCGCTGAGGTAAAATCCCGCTGAAAGAGAATCCCGCGGGGGGAGAATCCCGCTGACGAAGAATCCCGTGGGGGAGAATCCCGCTGAACGAAAATCCCGCGGGGGGAGAATCCCGCTAACGGAGAATCCCGCTGACGGACAATCCCGCTCATGGAGAATCCCGCTGACAGAGAATCCCGCTGATGGAGAATCCCGCTGAATGAAAATCTCGCTGACGGAGAATCCCGCTGACGGAGAATCCCGCGGACGGAGAATCCCGCTGACGGAGAATCCCGCTGACGGACAATCCCGCTCATGGAGAATCCCGCTGACAGAGAATCCCGCTGATGGAGAATCCCGCTGAATGAAAATCTCGCTGACGGAGAATCCCGCTGATGGAGAATCCCGCTGACGGAGAATCCCGCTGACAGAGAATCCCACTGACAGGGAATCCCACTGACGGAGAATCCCGCTGACGGAGAATCCCGCTGACAGAGAATCCCACTGACAGGGAATCCCACTGACGGAGAATCCCGCTGACAGAGAATCCCGCTGACGGAGAATCCCGCTGACGGAGAATCCCGCTGACAGAGAATCCCGCTGACGGATAATCCCGCTGACAGAGAATCCCGCTGACGGAGAATCCCGCTGACAGAGAATCCCGCGGAGGGAGAATCCCGCTGACGCAGAATCCCGCTGACGGAGAATCCCGCGGGGGGAGAATCCCGCTGACAGAGAATCCCGCTGACGGAGAATCCCGCTGACGGAGAATCTCGCTGACAGAGAATCCCGCTGACGGAGAATCCCGCTGACAGAGAATCCCGCGGGGGGAGAATCCCGCTGACAGAGAATCCCGCTGACAGAGAATCCCGCTGACGGATAATCCCGCTGAGGGAGAAACCCGCTGACGGAGAATCCCGCGGACGGAGAATCCCGCTGAGGGGGAATCCCGCTGAGGGAGAATCCCGCTGACGGAGAATCCCGCGGACAGAGATTCCCGCGGACGGAGAATCCCGCTCATGGAGAATCCCGCTGACGGAGAATCCCCCGGGGGGGAGAATCCCGGTGACGGAGAATCCCGGTGACGGAGAATCCCGCTGACAGGGAATCCCACTGACGGAGAATCCCGCTCATGGAGAATCCCGCTGACAGAGAATCCCACTGACGGAGAATCCCGCTGACGGAGAATCCCGCTGACGGAGAATCCCGCTGACGGAGAATCCCGCGGAGGGAGAATCCCGCGGAGGGAGAATCCCGCTGACGCAGAATCCCGCTGACGGAGAATCCCGCTGACGGAGAATCCCGCTGACAGAGAATCCCGCTGACGGAGAATCCCGCTGAGGGAGAATCCCGCTGACAGAGAATCCCACTGACGGAGAATCCCACTGACGGAGAATCCCGCGGAGGGAGAATCCCGCTGACGCAGAATCCCGCTGACGGAGAATCCCGCTGACGGAGAATCCCGCTGACAGAGAATCCCGCTGACGGAGAATCCCGCTGACGGAGAATCCCGCTGACGGAGAATCCCGCTGACGGAGAATCCCGCTGACGGAGAATCCCGCTGACGGAGAATCCCGCTGACGGAGAATCCCGCTGACGGAGAATCCCGCTGACAGAGAATCCCGCTGACGGAGAATCCCGCTGACGGAGAATCCCGCTGACGGAGAATCCCGCTGACAGAGAATCCCGCTGACGGAGAATCCCGCTGACGGAGAATCCCGCTGACGGAGAATCCCGCTGACGGAGAATCCCGCTGACGGAGAATCCCGCTGACGGAGAATCCCGCTGACGGAGAATTCCGCTGACGGAGAATCCCGCGGAGGGAGAATCCCGCTGACGCAGAATCCCGCTGACGGAGAATCCCGCTGACGGAGAATCCCGCGGGGGGAGAATCCCGCTGACAGAGAATCCTGCTGACGGAGAATCCCGCTGACAGAGAATCCCGCTGACAGAGAATCCCACTGACGGAGAATCCCGCTGACGGAGATTCCCGCTGACAGAGAATCCCGCTGACAGAGAATCCCGCTGAGGGAGAATCCCGCTGAGGGAGAATCCCGCTGACAGAGAATCCCGCGGACGGAGAATCCCGCTGACGCAGAATCCCCCGGGGGGGAGAATCCCGGTGACGGAGAATCCCGGTGACGGAGAATCCCGCTGACGGAGAATCCCGCTGAAGGAGAATCCCGCTGAGGGAGAATCCCGCTGGAAGAGAATCCCGCTGATGGAGAAACCCGTGGGGGGAGAATCCCGCTGATGGAGAATCCCGCGGGGGGGAGAATCCCGTTGACAGAGAATCCCGCTGACAGAGAATCCCGCTGACGGAGAATCCCGCTGACGGAGATTCCCGCTGACGGAGAATCCCGCGGGGGGGAGAATCCCGCTGACAGACAATCCCTCTGACGGAGAATCCCGCGGGGAGAGAATCCCGCTGACGGAGAATCCCGCTGACGCAGAATCCCACTGACGGAGAATCAAGCGGGGGGGAGAATCCCGCTGATGGAGAATCCCGCTGACAGAGAATCCCGCTGACGGAGAATCCCGCGGGGGGGAGAATCCCGCTGACAGAGAATCCCGCTAACGGAGAATCCCGCTGACGGAGAATCCCGCGGGGGCAGAATCGCGCTGACGGAGAATCCCGCTGACGGAGAATCCCGCTGACGGAGAATCCCGCTGACGGAGAATCCCGTTGACAGAGAATCCCGTTGACAGAGAATCCCGCTGATGGAGAATCCCTCTGACGCAGAATCCCGCTGACGGAGAATCACGCTGAATGAGAATCCCGCTGACGGAGAATCGCGCTGACAGAGAATCCCGCTGGAGGAGAATCCCGCTGACGGAGAATCCCACTGACAGAGAATCCCGCTGATGGAGAATCCCGCTGACATAGAATCCCGCGGGGGGGAGAATCCCGCTGATGGAGAATCCCGCTGACAGAGAATCCCGCTGGAGGAGAATCGCGCTGACGGAGAATCCCGCTCATGGAGAATCCCGCTGACATAGAATCCCGCGGGGGGGAGAATCCCGCTGATGGAGAATCCCGCTGACAGAGAATCCCGCTGATGGAGAATCCCGCTGACATAGAATCCCGCTGGAGGAGAATCCCGCTGACGGAGAATCCCGCTGACGGAGAATCCCACTGACAGAGAATCCCACTGACGGAGAATCCCACTGACAGAGAATCCCACTGACGGAGAATCCCTCTGACGGAGAATCGCGCTGACGGAGAATCCCGCTGATGGAGAATCCCACTGACGGAGAATCCCACTGACGGAGAATCCCGCTGACGGAGAATCGCGCTGACGGAGAATCCCGCTGATGGAGAATCCCACTGACGGAGAATCCCACTGACGGAGAATCCCTCTGACGGAGAATCGCGCTGACGGAGAATCCCGCTGATGGAGAATCCCGCTGACATAGAATCCCGCTGGAGGAGAATCGCGCTGACGGAGAATCCCGCTGACGGTGAATCTCGCTGACGGTGAATCCCGCTGGGGGAGGATGGGGGGGTCCGTGCCGGGGAGGGGGATGGGGGGGGGTCCCCTGCACGGACCCACCCCCATCCCCCTCCCCTGCACGGACCAACCCCCATCCCCCTCCCCTGCACGGACCACCGCATCCTCCTCCCCGGCACGGACCTCCCCCCATCCTCCTCCCCGGCAGGGTCCCCCCCCATCCTCCTCCACGGCACGGACCCCCCCCAATCCTCCTCCCCGGCACAGACCCCCCCCCCATCCCCCTCCCCGGCACGGACCTCCCCCAATCCTTCTCCCCGGCACAGACCCCCCCCCATCCCCCTCCCCGGCAAGGACCCCCCCCATTCTCCTCCCCGGCATGGACTCCCCCCATCCTCCTCCCCAGCACGGACCCCATCCTCCTCCCCGGCACGGACCCCCCCATCCTCCTCCCCGGCACGGACCCCCCCATCCTCCTCCCCGGCACGGACCCCCCCCCCATCCTCCTCCCCGGCACGGACCCCCCCCAACCCCCTCTCCGGCACGGACCGCCCCATCCTCCTCCCCGGCACGGACCCCCCATCCTCCTCCCCAACACGGACCCCCCATCCTCCTCCCCGGCACGGACCCCCCCCCCATCCCCCTCCCTGGCACGGACCCCCCCCCCATCCCCCCCCATCCCCCTCCCCGGCACGGACCCCATTCTCCTCCCCGGCACGCCCCCCCCCCATCCTCCTCCCCGGCACGGACCCCCCAACCCCCCACCCTCCTCCCCGGCACGGACCCCCCCATCCTCCTCCCCGGCACGGACCCCCCATCCTCCTCCCCGGCACGGACCCCCCCCCCATCCTCCTCCCCGTCACGGACCCCCCCCCCCCGATCCTCCTCCCCGGCACGGACCCCCCATCCTCCTCCCCAGCACGGACCTCCCCATCCTCCTCCCTGGCACAGACCCCCCCCCATCCTCCTCCCCTGCACGGACCCCCCATCCTCCTCCGCGGCACGGACCCCATCCTCCTCCCCGGCACGGACCCCCCATCCTCCTCCCCGGCACGGACCCCATCCTCCTCCCCGGCACGGACCCCCCATCCTCCTCCCCAACACGGACCCCCCATCCTCCTCCCCGGCACGGACCCCCCCCCATCCCCCCCCATCCCCCTCCCCGGCACGGACCCCATTCTCGTCCCCGGCACGCCCCCCCCCACCCCCCTCCCTGGCACGGACCCCCCCCATCCCCCCCCCATCCCCCTCCCCGGCACGGACCCCATTCTCCTCCCCGGCACGCCCCCCCCCATCCTCCTCCCCGGCACGGACCCCCCACCCTCCTCCCCGGCACGGACCCCCCCATCCTCCACCCCGGCACGGACCCCCATCCTCCTCCCCGGCACGGACCCCATCCCCCTCCCCGGCACGCCCCCCCCCATCCCCCTCCCCGGCAGGGTCCCCCCCCCATCCCCCTCCCCGGCAGGGTCCCCCCCCATCCCCCTCCCCGGCATGCCCCCCCCATCCCCCTCCCCGGCAGGGTCCCCCCCTATCCTCCTCCCCGGCACTGACCCCCCCCATCCTCCTCCCCGGCACGGACACCCCCCCATCCCCCTCCCCTGCACGGATCCCCCCATCCTCCTCCACTGTACGGACCCCCCCCATCCTCCTCCCCTGCACGGACCCCCCCCCATCCTCCTCCCCGGCACGGACCCCCCCCATCCTCCTCCCCGGCACGGTCCTCCCATTCTCCTCCCCGGCACGCCCCCCCCATCCTCCTCCCCGGCACGGGCCCCCCCATCCTCCTCCCCGGCACGGACCCCCCCCCCATCCTCCTCCCCGGCACGCCCCCCCCCATCCTCCTCCCCGGCACGGGCCCCCCCATCCCCCTCCCCGGCACGCCCCCCCCCATCCCCCTCCCCGGCACGGACCCCCCATCCTCCTCCCCAGCACGGACCCAATCCTCCTCCCCGGCACGCCCCCCCCCCATCCTCCTCCCCGGCACGGACCCCCCCCCCCCCATCCTCCTCCCCGGCACGGACACCCCCCCCCATCCCCCTCCCCGACACGGAACCCCCCCCATCCTCCTCCCCGGCACGGACCCCAACCTCCTCCCCGGCACGGACCCCCCCCCCATCCCCCTCCCCGACACGGACCCCCCTCCCATCCTCCTCCCCGGCACGGACCCCCCCCCTTCCTCTTCCCCGGCACGGACCCCACCCATCCCCCTCCCCTGCACGGACCCCCCCATCCCCCTCCCCGGCACGGACCCCCCTCCCCATTCTCCTCCCCGGCACGGACCCCCCATCCCCCTCCCCTGCACGGACCCCCCCATCCTCCTCCCCGGCACGGACCCCCCTCCCCATCCTCCTCCCCGGCACGGACCCCCCCATCCTCCTCCCCGACACGGACCCACCCCCATCCCCCTCCCCTGCACTGACCCCCCCATCCTAATCCCCGGCACGGACCCCCCCTATCCTCTTCCCCGGCACGGACCCCCCCCCATCCACCTCCCCGGCACGGACACCCCTCCATCCTCCTTCCCGGCACGGGCCCCCCATCCTCCTCCCCGGCACGGACCCCCCCATCCTCCTCCCCGGCACAGACCCCCCTCCACCCCCCTCCCCTGCACGGACCCTCCCATCCTCCTCCCCGGCACGGACCCCCCCATCCCCTTCCCCGGCACGGACCCCCCTCCCCATTCTCCTCCCCGGCACGGACCCCCCCCCATCCTCCTCCCCGGCACGGGCCCCCCATCCTCCTCCCCGGCACGGACCCCATCCTCCTCCCCGGCACGGACCCCCCCCCATCCCCCTCCCCTGCACGGACCCCCCCCATCCCCTTCCCCTGCACGGACCCACCCCCATCCCCCTCCCCTGCACGGACCCCCCATCCCCCTCCCCTGCACGGACCCCCCCCCATCCCCTTCCCCTGCACGGACCCCCCCCATCCCCTTCCCCTGCACGGACCCACCCCATCCCCCTCCCCTGCACGGACCCACCCCCATCCCCCTCCCCTGCACGGACCCACCCCCACCCCCCTCCCCTGCACGGACCCCCCCCATCCCCTTCCCCTGCACGGACCCCCCCCATCCCCTTCCCCTGCACGGACCCACCCCCATCCCCCTCCCCTGCACGGACCCACCCCCATCCCCCTCCCCGGCACGGACCCCCCCCCCTATCCTCCTCCCCGGCACGGACTCCCCCATCCTCCTCCCCGGCACGGACCCCCCCCCATCCTCCTCCCCGGCACGGACCCCCCCCATTCTCCTCCCCGGCACTCCCCCGGAGCCCAGCCCACTCTAACCACCCCCCAGGCCGTCACTCACCTCCACGCTGGTCGGCGTGAGCCTGGAGCACCGGGTCACGCCGATGAAAAGGAGGTTTGATTCACGTCGACGTGAACGGTCATCACGTCGACGGGACTTCGGCCCATCCGGAAGGGAGAATATCGGCAGGCCGAAAATCGGCTGCCTTGCGCAGACCCGTGCCATTCTCCGCGGCAGCGGCGCCATTAACGCCCCGCCGACGTTTCTCCCTTCGGAGACTTCGGCGGGGGCGGGGGCGGGATTCACGGCGGCCAACGGCCATTCTCCGACCCACTGGGGGGTCGGAGAATGACGCCCTTGATTTCTCGAGGAATTAAGGGCTATGGAGAGAGAGCGGGTAAATGGAGTTGAAATCAGCCATGATTGAATGGTGGAGTGGACTCGATGGGCCGAATGGCCTTACTTCCGCTCCTATGTCTTATGGTCTAATAATTGGCACAAATAAAGAGGCTACAGGTGGCCTTTGAAAGCGATGTGATGATAGAGTTTGGTCCTGAGTGTGTTAAAGAAAAATAAGGGTGTTTGGGAAAAGTTGCATAGCTCTTGACTATTTACTCAACAGCAGCCTGAGGCTAACAGTGGCAGCAGAGGATGGTTGGGTGGCAGAGGATGGTTGGGTGGCAGAGGATGGTTGGGTGGCAGAGGATGGTTGGGCAGCAGAGGATGGTTGGGGACCAGAGGATGGTTGGGTGGCAGAGGATGGTTGGGCAGCAGAGGATGGTTGGTTGGCAGAGGATGGTTGGGTGGCAGAGGATGGTTGGGGACCAGAGGATGGTTGGGAGGCAGAGGATGGTTGGGGACCAGAGGATGGTTGGGAGGCAGAGGATGGTTGGGTGGCAGAGGATGGTTGGGTAGCAGAGGATGGATGGGAGGCAGAGGATGGTTGGGAGGCAGAGGATGGTTGGGTGGCAGAGGATGGTTGGGTGGCAGAGGATGGTTGGGTAGCAGAGGATGGTTGGGTAGCAGAGGATGGTTGGGGACCAGAGGATGGTTGGGAGGCAGAGGATGGTTGGGTAGCAGAGGATGGTTGGGTGGCAGAGGATGGTTGGGCAGCAGAGGATGGTTGGGCGGCAGAGGATGGTTGGGTGGCAGAGGATGGTTGGGTAGCAGAGGATGGTTGGGGACCAGAGGATGGATGGGAGGCAGAGGATGGTTGGGAGGCAGAGGATGGTTGGGTGGCAGAGGATGGTTGGGGACCAGAGGTTGGATGGGAGGCAGAGGATGGTTGGGAGGCAGAGGATGGTTGGGTGGCAGAGGATGGTTGGGTGGCAGAGGATAGTTGGGTAGCAGAGGATGGTTGGGTGGCAGAGGATGGTTGGGGACCAGAGGATGGTTGGGTGGCAGAGGATGGTTGGGTAGCAGAGGATGGTTGGGTGGCAGAGGATGGTTGGGTGGCAGAGGATGGTTGGGTGGCAGAGGATGGTTGGGTGGCAGAGGATGGTTGGGTGGCAGAGGATGGTTGGGGACCAGAGGATGATTGGGTGGCAGAGGATGGTTGGGTGGCAGAGGATGGTTGGGGACCAGAGGATGGTTGGGTGGCAGAGGATGGTTGGGTAGCAGAGGATGGTTGGGTGGCAGAGGATGGTTGGGTGGCAGAGGATGGTTGGGTGGCAGAGGATGGTTGGGTGGCAGAGGATGGTTGGGCAGCAGAGGATGGTTGGGCGGCAGAGGATGGTTGGGTAGCAGAGGATGGTTGGGTGGCAGAGGATGGTTGGGGAGCAGAGGATGGTTGGGTGGCAGAGGATGGTTGGGCAGCAGAGGATGGTTGGGGAGCAGAGGATGGTTGGGTGGCAGAGGATGGTTGGGTGGCAGAGGATGGTTGGGAGCCAGAGGATGGTTGGGAGGCAGAGGATGGTTGGGGACCAGAGGATGGTTGGGGGGCAGAGGATGGTTGGGGAGCAGAGGATGGTTGGGTGGCAGAGGATGGTTGGGCAGCAGAGGATGGTTGGGTGGCAGAGGATGGTTGGGTGGCAGAGGATGGTTGGGTAGCAGAGGATGGTTGGGAGGCAGAGGATGGTTGGGCAGCAGAGGATGGTTGGGTAGCAGAGGATGGTTGGGTAGCAGAGGATGGTTGGGTGGCAGAGGATGGTTGGGCAGCAGGGGATGGTTGGGTGGCAGAGGATGGTTGGGTGGCAGAGGATGGTTGGGTAGCAGAGGATGGTTGGGTGGCAGAGGATGGTTGGGTGGCAGAGGATGGTTGGGTAGCAGAGGATGGTTGGGGAGCAGAGGATGGTTGGGAGGCAGAGGATGGTTGGGCAGCAGAGGGTGGTTGGGCGGCAGAGGATGGTTGGGTGGCAGAGGATGGTTGGGTAGCAGAGGATGGTTGGGCAGCAGAGGATGGTTGGGAGGCAGAGGATTGTTGGGTGGCAGAGGATGGTTGGGGGGCAGAGGATGGTTGGGGAGCAGAGGATGGTTGGGTGGCAGAGGATGGTTGGGCAGCAGAGGATGGTTGGGTGGCAGAGGATGGTTGGGTGGCAGAGGATGGTTGGGTAGCAGAGGATGGTTGGGTGGCAGAGGATGGTTGGGTAGCAGAGGATGGTTGGGAGGCAGAGGATGGTTGGGCAGCAGAGGATGGTTGGGTAGCAGAGGATGGATGGGAGGCAGAGGATGGTTGGGTAGCAGAGGATGGTTGGGTGGCAGAGGATGGTTGGGCAGCAGGGGATGGTTGGGTGGCAGAGGATGGTTGGGTGGCAGAGGATGGTTGGGTAGCAGAGGATGGTTGGGTGGCAGAGGATGGTTGGGTGGCAGAGGATGGTTGGGTAGCAGAGGATGGTTGGGGAGCAGAGGATGGTTGGGAGGCAGAGGATGGTTGGGCAGCAGAGGGTGGTTGGGCGGCAGAGGATGGTTGGGTGGCAGAGGATGGTTGGGTAGCAGAGGATGGTTGGGCAGCAGAGGATGGTTGGGAGGCAGAGGATTGTTGGGTGGCAGAGGATGGTTGGGGGGCAGAGGATGGTTGGGGAGCAGAGGATGGTTGGGTGGCAGAGGATGGTTGGGCAGCAGAGGATGGTTGGGTGGCAGAGGATGGTTGGGTGGCAGAGGATGGTTGGGTAGCAGAGGATGGTTGGGAGGCAGAGGATGGTTGGGCAGCAGAGGATGGTTGGGTAGCAGAGGATGGATGGGAGGCAGAGGATGGTTGGGTAGCAGAGGATGGTTGGGTGGCAGAGGATGGTTGGGCAGCAGGGGATGGTTGGGTGGCAGAGGATGGTTGGGTGGCAGAGGATGGTTGGGTAGCAGAGGATGGTTGGGTGGCAGAGGATGGTTGGGTGGCAGAGGATGGTTGGGTAGCAGAGGATGGTTGGGGAGCAGAGGATGGTTGGGAGGCAGAGGATGGTTGGGCAGCAGAGGGTGGTTGGGTGGCAGAGGATGGTTGGGTGGCAGAGGATGGTTGGGTAGCAGAGGATGGTTGGGGAGCAGAGGATGGTTGGGTGGCAGAGGATGGTTGGGCAGCAGAGGGTGGTTGGGTGGCAGAGGATGGTTGGGTGGCAGAGGATGGTTGGGTAGCAGAGGATGGTTGGGAGGCAGAGGATGGTTGGGTGGCAGAGGATGGTTGGGTGGCAGAGGATGGTTGGGGACCAGAGGATGGTTGGGTGGCAGAGGATGGTTGGGTGGCAGAGGATGGTTGGGTGGCAGAGGATGGTTGTGGACCAGAGGATGGTTGGGGACCAGAGGATGGTTGGGCAGCAGAGGATGGTTGGGGAGCAGAGGATGGTTGGGTAGCAGACGATGGTTGGGGACCAGAGGATGGTTGGGTGGCAGAGGATGGTTGGGTAGCAGAGGATGGTTGGGGACCAGAGGATGGTTGGGAGGCAGAGCATGGTTGGGTGGCAGAGGATGGTTGGGTAGCAGAGGATGGTTGGGGACCAGAGGATGGTTGGGAGGCAGAGGATGGTTGGGAGGCAGAGGATGGTTGGGTGGCAGAGGATGGATGGGAGGCAGAGGATGGTTGGGTGGCAGAGGATGGTTGGGGACCAGAGGATGTTTGGGTGGCAGAGGATGGTTGGGCAGCAGAGGATGGTTGGGTGGCAGAGGATGGATGGGAGGCAGAGGATGGTTGGGTAGCAGAGGCTGGTTGGGTGGCAGAGGATGGTTGGGAGGCAGAGGATGGTTGGGTGGCAGAGGATGGTTGGGAGGCAGAGGATGGTTGGGTGGCAGAGGATGGATGGGAGGCAGGGGATGGTTGGGAAGCAGAGGATGGTTGGGTGGCAGAGGATGGTTGGGAGGCAGAGGATGGTTGGGGAGCAGAGGATGGTTGGGTGGCTGAGGATGGATGGGAGGCAGAGGATGGTTGGGTAGCAGAGGATGGTTGGGCATCAGAGGATGGTTGGGAGGCAGAGGATGGATGGGTGGCAGAGGATGGTTGGGAGGCAGAGGATGGTTGGGTGGCAGAGGATGGATGGGAGGCAGAGGATGGTTCGGTGGCAGAGGATGGTTGGGGACCAGAGGATGGTTGGGTGGCAGAGGATGGTTGGGTAGCAGAGGATGGTTGGGTGGCAGAGGATGGATGGGTGGCAGAGGATGGTTGGGTGGCAGAGGATGGTTGGGAGGCAGAGGATGGTTGGGTGGCAGAGGATTTTTGGGTAGCAGAGGATGGATGGGAGGCAGAGGATGGTTGGGAGGCAGAGGATGGTTGGGTGGCAGAGGATGGTTGGGTGGCAGAGGATGGTTGGGTAGCAGAGGATGGTTGGGTAGCAGAGGATGGTTGGGGACCAGAGGATGGTTGGGAGGCAGAGGATAGTTGGGTAGCAGAGGATGGTTGGGTGGCAGAGGATGGTTGGGTAGCAGAGGATGGTTGGGGACCAGAGGATGGTTGGGGACCAGAGGATGGATGGGAGGCAGAGGATGGTTGGGAGGCAGAGGATGGTTGGGTGGCAGAGGATGGTTGGGTGGCAGAGGATGGTTGGGCAGCAGAGGATGGTTGGGGAGGCAGAGGATGGTTGGGTGGCAGAGGATGGTTGGGGACCAGAGGTTGGATGGGAGGCAGAGGATGGTTGGGAGGCAGAGGATGGTTGGGTAGCAGAGGATGGTTGGGTGGCAGAGGATGGTTGGGGACCAGAGGATGGTTGGGTGGCAGAGGATGGTTGGGTAGCAGAGGATGGTTGGGTAGCAGAGGATGGTTGGGTGGCAGAGGATGGTTGGGTGGCAGAGGATGGTTGGGTGGCAGAGGATGGTTGGGTGGCAGAGGATGGTTGGGTGGCAGAGGATGGTTGGGGACCAGAGGATGGTTGGGTGGCAGAGGATGGTTGGGTGGCAGAGGATGGTTGGGGACCAGAGGATGGTTGGGTGGCAGAGGATGGTTGGGTAGCAGAGGATGGTTGGGTAGCAGAGGATGGTTGGGTGGCAGAGGATGGTTGGGTGGCAGAGGATGGTTGGGTGGCAGAGGATGGTTGGGTGGCACAGGATGGTTGGGAGGCAGAGGATGGTTGGGTGGCAGAGGATGGTTGGGTGGCAGAGGATGGTTGGGTGGCAGAGGATGGTTGGGAGGCAGAGGATGGTTGGGAGGCAGAGGATGGTTGGGTGGCAGAGGATGGTTGGGAGGCAGAGGATGGTTGGGTGGCAGAGGATGGTTGGGCAGCAGAGGATGGTTGGGAGGCAGAGGATGGTTGGGCGGCAGAGGATGGTTGGGCTGCAGAGGATGGTTGGGGACCAGAGGATGGATGGGAGGCAGAGGATGGTTGGGTGGCAGAGGATGGTTGGGAGGCAGAGGATGGTTGGGTGGCAGCGGATGGTTGGGAGGCAGAGGATGGTTGGGTGGCAGAGGATGGTTTGGAGGCAGAGGATGGTTGGGTGGCAGAGGATGCTTGGGTGGCAGAGGATGGTTGGGTAGCAGAGGATGGTTGGGTGGCAGAGGATGGTTGGGTGGCAGAGGATGGATGGGAGGCAGAGGATGGTTGGGAGGCAGAGGATGGTTGGGTGGCAGAGGATGGTTGGGAGGCAGAGGATGGTTGGGTGGCAGCGGATGGTTGGGTGGCAGAGGATGGTTGGGTGGCAGAGGATGGTTGGGGAGCAGAGGATGGTTGGGTGGCAGAGGATGGTTGGGCAGCAGAGGATGGTTGGGCGGCAGAGGATGGTTGGGTGGCAGAGGATGGTTGGGTAGCAGAGGATGGTTGGGTGGCAGAGGATGGTTGGGGAGCAGAGGATGGTTGGGTGGCAGAGGATGGTTGGGCAGCAGAGGATGGTTGGGGAGCAGAGGATGGTTGGGTGGCAGAGGATGGTTGGGTGGCAGAGGATGGTTGGGAGGCAGAGGATGGTTGGGAGGCAGAGGATGGTTGGGGACCAGAGGATGGTTGGGGGGCAGAGGATGGTTGGGGAGCAGAGGATGGTTGGGTGGCAGAGGATGGTTGGGCAGCAGAGGATGGTTGGGTGGCAGAGGATGGTTGGGTGGCAGAGGATGGTTGGGCAGCAGAGGATGGTTGGGAGGCAGAGGATGGTTGGGAGGCAGAGGATGGTTGGGGACCAGAGGATGGTTGGGAGGCAGAGGATGGATGGGGACCAGAGGATGGTTGGGTGGCAGAGGATGGTTGGGGGGCAGAGGATGGTTGGGGAGCAGAGGATGGTTGGGTGGCAGAGGATGGTTGGGCAGCAGAGGATGGTTGGGTGGCAGAGGATGGTTGGGTGGCAGAGGATGTTTGGGTAGCAGAGGATAGTTGGGAGGCAGAGGATGGTTGGGCAGCAGAGGATGGTTGGGTAGCAGAGGATGGATGGGAGGCAGAGGATGGTTGGGTAGCAGAGGATGGTTGGGTGGCAGAGGATGGTTGGGCAGCAGAGGATGGTTGGGTGGCAGAGGATGGTTGGGTGGCAGAGGATGGTTGGGTAGCAGAGGATGGTTGGGTGGCAGAGGATGGTTGGGTGGCAGAGGATGGTTGGGTAGCAGAGGATGGTTGGGGAGCAGAGGATGGTTGGGAGGCAGAGGATGGTTGGGCAGCAGAGGGTGGTTGGGTGGCAGAGGATGGTTGGGTGGCAGAGGATGGTTGGGTAGCAGATGATGGTTGGGGAGCAGAGGATGGTTGGGTGGCAGAGGATGGTTGGGCAGCAGTGGGTGGTTGGGTGGCAGAGGATGGTTGGGTGGCAGAGGATGGTTGGGTAGCAGAGGATGGTTGGGAGGCAGAGGATGGTTGGGTGGCAGAGTATGGTTGGGTGGCAGAGGATGGTTGGGGACCAGAGGATGGTTGGGTGGCAGAGGATGGTTGGGTGGCTAAGGATGGTTGGGTGGCAGAGGATGGTTGTGGACCAGAGGATGGTTGGGGACCAGAGGATGGTTGGGCAGCAGAGGATGGTTGGGTACCAGAGGATGGTTGGGTAGCAGAGGATGGTTGGGGACCAGAGGATGGTTGGGTGGCAGAGGATGGTTGGGTAGCAGAGGATGGTTGGGGACCAGAGGATGGTTGGGAGGCAGAGGATGGTTGGGTGGCAGAGGATGGTTGGGTAGCAGAGGATGGTTGGGGACCAGAGGATGGTTGGGAGGCAGAGGATGGTTGGGAGGCAGAGGATGGTTGGGTGGCAGAGGATGGATGGGAGGCAGAGGATGGTTGGGTGGCAGAGGATGGTTGGGGACCAGAGGATGTTTGGGTGGCAGAGGATGGTTGGGCAGCAGAGGATGGTTGGGTGGCAGAGGATGGATGGGAGGCAGAGGATGGTTGGGTAGCAGAGGATGGTTGGGTGGCAGAGGATGGTTGGGAGGCAGAGGATGGTTGGGTGGCAGAGGATGGTTGGGAGGCAGAGTATGGTTGGGTGGCAGAGGATGGATGGGAGGCAGAGGATGGTTGGGGAGCAGAGGATGGTTGGGTGGCAGAGGATGGTTGGGTGGCAGAGGATGGTTGGGAGGCAGAGGATTGTTGGGCAGCAGAGGATGGTTGGGCAGCAGAGGATGGTTGGGAGGCAGAGGATGGTTGGGTGGCAGAGGATGGTTGGGAGGCAGAGGATGGATTGGAGGCAGTGGATGGTTGGGTGGCAGAGGATGGTTGGGTAGCAGAGGATGGTTGGGTAGCAGAGGATGGTTGGGTAGCAGAGGATGGTTGGGAGGCAGAGGATGGTTGGGTGGCAGAGGATGGTTGGGTGGCAGAGGATGGTTGGGTAGCAGAGGATGGTTGGGTAGCAGAGGATGGTTGGGGACCAGAGGATGGTTGGGAGGCAGAGGATGGATTGGAGGCAGTGGATGGTTGGGTGGCAGAGGATGGTTGGGTAGCAGAGGATGGATGGGAGGCAGAGGATGGTTGGGAGGCAGAGGATGGTTGGGTGGCAGAGGATGGTTGGGTGGCAGAGGATGGTTGGGTAGCAGAGGATGGTTGGGTAGCAGAGGATGGTTGGGGACCAGAGGATGGTTGGGAGGCAGAGGATAGTTGGGTAGCAGAGGATGGTTGGGTGGCAGAGGATGGTTGGGTAGCAGAGGATGGTTGGGGACCAGAGGATGGTTGGGGACCAGGGGATGGATGGGAGGCAGAGGATGGTTGGGAGGCAGAGGATGGTTGGGTGGCAGAGGATGGTTGGGGACCAGAGGTTGGATGGGAGGCAGAGGATGGTTGGGAGGCAGAGGATGGTTGGGTGGCAGAGGATGGTTGGGTGGCAGAGGATGGTTGGGTAGCAGAGGATGGTTGGGTGGCAGAGGATGGTTGGGGACCAGAGGATGGTTGGGTGGCAGAGGATGGTTGGGTGGCAGAGGATGGTTGGGGACCAGAGGATGGTTGGGTGGCAGAGGATGGTTGGGTAGCAGAGGATGGTTGGGTAGCAGAGGGTGGTTGGGTGGCAGAGGATGGTTGGGTGGCAGAGGATGGTTGGGTGGCAGAGGATGGTTGGGGACCAGAGGATGGTTGGGTGGCAGAGGATGGTTGGGTAGCAGAGGATGGTTGGGTAGCAGAGGATGGTTGGGTGGCAGAGGATGGTTGGGTGGCAGAGGATGGTTGGGTGGCAGAGGATGGTTGGGTGGCAGAGGATGGTTGGGTGGCAGAGGATGGTTGGGGACCAGAGGATGGTTGGGTGGCAGAGGATGGTTGGGTGGCAGAGGATGGTTGGGGACCAGAGGATGGTTGGGTGGCAGAGGATGGTTGGGTAGCAGAGGATGGTTGGGTAGCAGAGGATGGTTGGGTGGCAGAGGATGGTTGGGTGGCAGAGGATGGTTGGGTGGCAGAGGATGGTTGGGTGGCACAGGATGGTTGGGTGGCAGAGGATGGTTGGGGACCAGAGGATGGTTGGGTGGCAGAGGATGGTTGGGTGGCAGAGGATGGTTGGGGACCAGAGGATGGTTGGGAGGCAGAGGATGGTTGGGTGGCAGAGGATGGTTGGGCAGCAGAGGATGGTTGGGTAGCAGAGGATGGTTGGGAGGCAGAGGATGGTTGGGTGGCAGAGGATGGTTGGGCGGCAGAGGATGGTTGGGAGGCAGAGGATGGTTGGGTGGCAGAGGATGGTTGGGTGGCAGAGGATGGTTGGGTGGCAGAGGATGGTTGGGAGGCAGAGGATGGTTGGGAGGCAGGGGATGGTTGGGTGGCAGAGGATGGTTGGGAGGCAGAGGATGGTTGGGTGGCAGAGGATGGTTGGGCAGCAGAGGATGGTTGGGAGGCAGAGGATGGTTGGGCGGCAGAGGATGGTTGGGCTGCAGAGGATGGTTGGGGACCAGAGGATGGATGGGAGGCAGAGGATGGTTGCGTGGCAGAGGATGGTTGGGAGGCAGAGGATGGTTGGGTGGCAGCGGATGGTTGGGAGGCAGAGGATGGTTGGGTGGCAGAGGATGGTTTGGAGGCAGAGGATGGTTGGGTGGCAGAGGATGGTTGGGTGGCAGAGGATGGTTGGGTAGCAGAGGATGGTTGGGTGGCAGAGGATGGTTGGGTGGCAGAGGATGGATGGGAGGCAGAGGATGGTTGGGAGGCAGAGGATGGTTGGGTGGCAGAGGATGGTTGGGAGGCAGAGGATGGTTGGGTGGCAGCGGATGGTTGGGTGGCAGAGGATGGTTGGGTAGCAGAGGATGGTTGGGTGGCAGAGGATGGTTGGGGAGCAGAGGATGGTTGGGTGGCAGAGGATGGTTGGGCAGCAGAGGATGGTTGGGCAGCAGAGGATGGTTGGGTGGCAGAGGATGGTTGGGTAGCAGAGGATGGTTGGGTGGCAGAGGATGGTTGGGGAGCAGAGGATGGTTGGGTGGCAGAGGATGGTTGGGCAGCAGAGGATGGTTGGGGAGCAGAGGATGGTTGGGTGGCAGAGGATGGTTGGGTGGCAGAGGATGGTTGGGAGGCAGAGGATGGTTGGGAGGCAGAGGATGGTTGGGGACCAGAGGATGGTTGGGGGGCAGAGGATGGTTGGGGAGCAGAGGATGGTTGGGTGGCAGAGGATGGTTGGGCAGCAGAGGATGGTTGGGTGGCAGAGGATGGTTGGGTGGCAGAGGATGGTTGGGTAGCAGAGGATGGTTGGGAGGCAGAGGATGGTTGGGAGGCAGAGGATGGTTGGGTAGCAGAGGATGGATGGGAGGCAGAGGATGGTTGGGGACCAGAGGATGGTTGGGGGGCAGAGGATGGTTGGGGAGCAGAGGATGGTTGGGTGGCAGAGGATGGTTGGGCAGCAGAGGATGGTTGGGTGGCAGAGGATGGTTGGGTGGCAGAGGATGGTTGGGTAGCAGAGGATAGTTGGGAGGCAGAGGATGGTTGGGCAGCAGAGGATGGTTGGGTAGCAGAGGATGGATGGGAGGCAGAGGATGGTTGGGTAGCAGAGGATGGTTGGGTGGCAGAGGATGGTTGGGCAGCAGAGGATGGTTGGGTGGCAGAGGATGGTTGGGTGGCAGAGGATGGTTGGGTAGCAGAGGATGGTTGGGTGGCAGAGGATGGTTGGGCAGCAGAGGGTGGTTGGGTGGCAGAGGATGGTTGGGTGGCAGAGGATGGTTGGGTAGCAGATGATGGTTGGGGAGCAGAGGATGGTTGGGTGGCAGAGGATGGTTGGGCAGCAGTGGGTGGTTGGGTGGCAGAGGATGGTTGGGTGGCAGAGGATGGTTGGGTAGCAGAGGATGGTTGGGAGGCAGAGGATGGTTGGGTGGCAGAGTATGGTTGGGTGGCAGAGGATGGTTGGGGACCACAGGATGGTTGGGTGGCAGAGGATGGTTGGGTGGCTAAGGATGGTTGGGTGGCAGAGGATGGTTGTGGACCAGAGGATGGTTGGGGACCAGAGGATGGTTGGGCAGCAGAGGATGGTTGGGGAGCAGAGGATGGTTGGGTACCAGAGGATGGTTGGGTAGCAGAGGATGGTTGGGGACCAGAGGATGGTTGGGTGGCAGAGGATGGTTGGGTAGCAGAGGATGGTTGGGGACCAGAGGATGGTTGGGAGGCAGAGGATGGTTGGGTGGCAGAGGATGGTTGGGTAGCAGAGGATGGTTGGGGACCAGAGGATGGTTGGGAGGCAGAGGATGGTTGGGAGGCAGAGGATGGTTGGGTGGCAGAGGATGGATGGGAGGCAGAGGATGGTTGGGTGGCAGAGGATGGTTGGGGACCAGAGGATGTTTGGGTGGCAGAGGATGGTTGGGCAGCAGAGGATGGTTGGGTGGCAGAGGATGGATGGGAGGCAGAGGATGGTTGGGTAGCAGAGGATGGTTGGGTGGCAGAGGATGGTTGGGAGGCAGAGGATGGTTGGGTGGCAGAGGATGGTTGGGAGGCAGAGTATGGTTGGGTGGCAGAGGATGGATGGGAGGCAGAGGATGGTTGGGGAGCAGAGGATGGTTGGGTGGCAGAGGATGGTTGGGTGGCAGAGGATGGTTGGGAGGCAGAGGATGGTTGGGCAGCAGAGGATGGTTGGGAGGCAGAGGATGGTTGGGTGGCAGAGGATGGTTGGGTAGCAGAGGATGGTTGGGTGGCAGAGGATGGTTGGGTGGCAGAGGATGGTTGGGAGGCAGAGGATGGTTGGGCAGCAGAGGATGGTTGGGAGGCAGAGGATGGTTGGGTGGCAGAGGATGGTTGGGCAGCAGAGGATGGTTGGGTGGCAGAGGATGGTTGGGTGGCAGAGGATGGTTGGGTAGCAGAGGATGGTTGGGAGGCAGAGGATGGTTGGGAGGCAGAGGATGGTTGGGGACCAGAGGATGGTTGGGGGGCAGAGGATGGTTGGGGAGCAGAGGATGGTTGGGTGGCAGAGGATGGTTGGGCAGCAGAGGATGGTTGGGTGGCAGAGGATGGTTGGGTGGCAGAGGATGGTTGGGTAGCAGAGGATAGTTGGGAGGCAGAGGATGGTTGGGCAGCAGAGGATGGTTGGGTAGCAGAGGATGGATGGGAGGCAGAGGATGGTTGGGTAGCAGAGGATGGTTGGGTGGCAGAGGATGGTTGGGCAGCAGAGGATGGTTGGGTGGCAGAGGATGGTTGGGTGGCAGAGGATGGTTGGGTAGCAGAGGATGGTTGGGTGGCAGAGGATGGTTGGGTGGCAGAGGATGGTTGGGTAGCAGAGGATGGTTGGGGAGCAGAGGATGGTTGGGAGGCAGAGGATGGTTGGGCAGCAGAGGGTGGTTGGGTGGCAGAGGATGGTTGGGTGGCAGAGGATGGTTGGGTAGCAGATGATGGTTGGGGAGCAGAGGATGGTTGGGTGGCAGAGGATGGTTGGGCAGCAGTGGGTGGTTGGGTGGCAGAGGATGGTTGGGTGGCAGAGGATGGTTGGGTAGCAGAGGATGGTTGGGAGGCAGAGGATGGTTGGGTGGCAGAGTATGGTTGGGTGGCAGAGGATGGTTGGGGACCACAGGATGGTTGGGTGGCAGAGGATGGTTGGGTGGCTAAGGATGGTTGGGTGGCAGAGGATGGTTGTGGACCAGAGGATGGTTGGGGACCAGAGGATGGTTGGGCAGCAGAGGATGGTTGGGGAGCAGAGGATGGTTGGGTACCAGAGGATGGTTGGGTAGCAGAGGATGGTTGGGGACCAGAGGATGGTTGGGTGGCAGAGGATGGTTGGGTAGCAGAGGATGGTTGGGGACCAGAGGATGGTTGGGAGGCAGAGGATGGTTGGGTGGCAGAGGATGGTTGGGTAGCAGAGGATGGTTGGGGACCAGAGGATGGTTGGGAGGCAGAGGATGGTTGGGAGGCAGAGGATGGTTGGGTGGCAGAGGATGGATGGGAGGCAGAGGATGGTTGGGTGGCAGAGGATGGTTGGGGACCAGAGGATGTTTGGGTGGCAGAGGATGGTTGGGCAGCAGAGGATGGTTGGGTGGCAGAGGATGGATGGGAGGCAGAGGATGGTTGGGTAGCAGAGGATGGTTGGGTGGCAGAGGATGGTTGGGAGGCAGAGGATGGTTGGGTGGCAGAGGATGGTTGGGAGGCAGATTATGGTTGGGTGGCAGAGGATGGATGGGAGGCAGAGGATGGTTGGGGAGCAGAGGATGGTTGGGTGGCAGAGGATGGTTGGGTGGCAGAGGATGGTTGGGAGGCAGAGGATGGTTGGGCAGCAGAGGATGGTTGGGCAGCAGAGGATGGTTGGGAGGCAGAGGATGGTTGGGTGGCAGAGGATGGTTGGGAGGCAGAGGATGGATTGGAGGCAGTGGATGGTTGGGTGGCAGAGGATGGTTGGGTAGCAGAGGATGGATGGGAGGCAGAGGATGGTTGGGAGGCAGAGGATGGTTGGGTGGCAGAGGATGGTTGGGTGGCAGAGGATGGTTGGGTAGCAGAGGATGGTTGGGTAGCAGAGGATGGTTGGGGACCAGAGGATGGTTGGGAGGCAGAGGATGGATTGGAGACAGTGGATGGTTGGGTGGCAGAGGATGGTTGGGTAGCAGAGGATGGATGGGAGGCAGAGGATGGTTGTGAGGCAGAGGATGGTTGGGTGGCAGAGGATGGTTGGGTGGAAGAGGATGGTTGGGTAGCAGAGGATGGTTGGGTAGCAGAGGATGGTTGGGGACCAGAGGATGGTTGGGAGGCAGAGGATAGTTGGGTAGCAGAGGATGGTTGGGTGGCAGAGGATGGTTGGGTAGCAGAGGATGGTTGGGGACCAGAGGATGGTTGGGGACCAGGGGATGGATGGGAGGCAGAGGATGGTTGGGAGGCAGAGGATGGTTGGGTGGCAGAGGATGATTGGGGACCAGAGGTTGGATGGGAGGCAGAGGATGGTTGGGAGGCAGAGGATGGTTGGGTGGCAGAGGATGGTTGGGTGGCAGAGGATGGTTGGGTAGCAGAGGATGGTTGGGTGGCAGAGGATGGTTGGGGACCAGAGGATGGTTGGGTGGCAGAGGATGGTTGGGTAGCAGAGGATGGTTGGGTGGCAGAGGATGGTTGGGTGGCAGAGGATGGTTGGGTGGCAGAGGATGGTTGGGTGGCAGAGGATGGTTGGGGACCAGAGGATGGTTGGGTGGCAGAGGATGGTTGGGTGGCAGCGGATGGTTGGGAGGCAGAGGATGGTTGGGTGGCAGAGGATGGTTTGGAGGCAGAGGATGGTTGGGTGGCAGAGGATGGTTGGGTGGCAGAGGATGGTTGGGTAGCAGAGGATGGTTGGGTGGCAGAGGATGGTTGGGTGGCAGAGGATGGATGGGAGGCAGAGGATGGTTGGGAGGCAGAGGATGGTTGGGTGGCAGAGGATGGTTGGGAGGCAGAGGATGGTTGGGTGGCAGCGGATGGTTGGGTGGCAGAGGATGGTTGGGTAGCAGAGGATGGTTGGGTGGCAGAGGATGGTTGGGGAGCAGAGGATGGTTGGGTGGCAGAGGATGGTTGGGCAGCAGAGGATGGTTGGGCAGCAGAGGATGGTTGGGTGGCAGAGGATGGTTGGGTAGCACAGGATGGTTGGGTGGCAGAGGATGGTTGGGGAGCAGAGGATGGTTGGGTGGCAGAGGATGGTTGGGCAGCAGAGGATGGTTGGGGAGCAGAGGATGGTTGGGTGGCAGAGGATGGTTGGGTGGCAGAGGATGGTTGGGAGGCAGAGGATGGTTGGGAGGCAGAGGATGGTTGGGGACCAGAGGATGGTTGGGGGGCAGAGGATGGTTGGGGAGCAGAGGATGGTTGGGTGGCAGAGGATGGTTGGACGGCAGAGGATGGTTGGGTGGCAGAGGATGGTTGGGTGGCAGAGGATGGTTGGGTAGCAGAGGATGGTTGGGAGGCAGAGGATGGTTGGGAGGCAGAGGATGGTTGGGGACCAGAGAATGGTTGGGGGGCAGAGGATGGTTGGGGAGCAGAGGATGGTTGGGTGGCAGAGGATGGTTGGGCAGCAGAGGATGGTTGGGTGGCAGAGGATGGTTGGGTGGCAGAGGATGGTTGGGTAGCAGAGGATAGTTGGGAGGCAGAGGATGGTTGGGCAGCAGAGGATTGTTGGGTAGCAGAGGATGGATGGGAGGCAGAGGATGGTTGGGTAGCAGAGGATGGTTGGGTGGCAGAGGATGGTTGGGCAGCAGAGGATGGTTGGGTGGCAGAGGATGGTTGGGTGGCAGAGGATGGTTGGGTAGCAGAGGATGGTTGGGTGGCAGAGGATGGTTGGGTGGCAGAGGATGGTTGGGTAGCAGAGGATGGTTGGGGAGCAGAGGATGGTTGGGAGGCAGAGGATGGTTGGGCAGCAGAGGGTGGTTGGGTGGCAGAGGATGGTTGGGTGGCAGAGGATGGTTGGGTAGCAGATGATGGTTGGGGAGCAGAGGATGGTTGGGTGGCAGAGGATGGTTGGGCAGCAGTGGGTGGTTGGTTGGCAGAGGATGGTTGGGTGGCAGAGGATGGTTGGGTAGCAGAGGATGGTTGGGAGGCAGAGGATGGTTGGGTGGCAGAGTATGGTTGGGTGGCAGAGGATGGTTGGGGACCACAGGATGGTTGGGTGGCAGAGGATGGTTGGGTGGCTAAGGATGGTTGGGTGGCAGAGGATGGTTGTGGACCAGAGGATGGTTGGGGACCAGAGGATGGTTGGGCAGCAGAGGATGGTTGGGGAGCAGAGGATGGTTGGGGACCAGAGGATGGTTGGGTGGCAGAGGATGGTTGGGTAGCAGAGGATGGTTGGGGACCAGAGGATGGTTGGGAGGCAGAGGATGGTTGGGTGGCAGAGGATGGTTGGGTAGCAGAGGATGGTTGGGGACCAGAGGATGGTTGGGAGGCAGAGGATGGTTGGGAGGCAGAGGATGGTTGGGTGGCAGAGGATGGATGGGAGGCAGAGGATGGTTGGGTGGCAGAGGATGGTTGGGGACCAGAGGATGATTGGGTGGCAGAGGATGGTTGGGCAGCAGAGGATGGTTGGGTGGCAGAGGATGGATGGGAGGCAGAGGATGGTTGGGTAGCAGAGGATGGTTGGGTGGCAGAGGATGGTTGGGAGGCAGAGGATGGTTGGGTGGCAGAGGATGGTTGGGAGGCAGAGTATGGTTGGGTGGCAGAGGATGGATGGGAGGCAGAGGATGGTTGGGGAGCAGAGGATGGTTGGGTGGCAGAGGATGGTTGGGTGGCAGAGGATGGTTGGGAGGCAGAGGATGGTTGGGCAGCAGAGGATGGTTGGGCAGCAGAGGATGGTTGGGAGGCAGAGGATGGTTGGGTGGCAGAGGATGGTTGGGAGGCAGAGGATGGATTGGAGGCAGTGGATGGTTGGGTGGCAGAGGATGGTTGGGTAGCAGAGGATGGATGGGAGGCAGAGGATGGTTGGGAGGCAGAGGATGGTTGGGTGGCAGAGGATGGTTGGGTGGCAGAGGATGGTTGGGTAGCAGAGGATGGTTGGGTAGCAGAGGATGGTTGGGGACCAGAGGATGGTTGGGAGGCAGAGGATGGATTGGAGGCAGTGGATGGTTGGGTGGCAGAGGATGGTTGGGTAGCAGAGGATGGATGGGAGGCAGAGGATGGTTGTGAGGCAGAGGATGGTTGGGTGGCAGAGGATGGTTGGGTGGCAGAGGATGGTTGGGTAGCAGAGGATGGTTGGGTAGCAGAGGATGGTTGTGGACCAGAGGATGGTTGGGAGGCAGAGGATAGTTGGGTAGCAGAGGATGGTTGGGTGGCAGAGGATGGTTGGGTAGCAGAGGATGGTTGGGGACCAGAGGATGGTTGGGGACCAGGGGATGGATGGGAGGCAGAGGATGGTTGGGAGGCAGAGGATGGTTGGGTGGCAGAGGATGGTTGGGGACCAGAGGTTGGATGGGAGGCAGAGGATGGTTGGGAGGCAGAGGATGGTTGGGTGGCAGAGGATGGTTGGGTGGCAGAGGATGGTTGGGTAGCAGAGGATGGTTGGGTGGCAGAGGATGGTTGGGGACCAGAGGATGGTTGGGTGGCAGAGGATGGTTGGGTAGCAGAGGATGGTTGGGTAGCAGAGGATGGTTGGGTGGCAGAGGATGGTTGGGTGGCAGAGGATGGTTGGGTGGCAGAGGATGGTTGGGTGGCAGAGGATGGTTGGGTGGCAGAGGATTGTTGGGGACCAGAGGATGGTTGGGTGGCAGAGGATGGTTGGGTGGCAGAGGATGGTTGGGGACCAGAGGATGGTTGGGTGGCAGAGGACGGTTGGGTAGCAGAGGATGGTTGGGTAGCAGAGGATGGTTGGGTGGCAGAGGATGGTTGGGTGGCAGAGGATGGTTGGGTGGCAGAGGATGGTTGGGAGGCAGAGGATGGTTGGGTGGCAGAGTATGGTTGGGTAGCAGAGGATGGTTGGGTGGCAGAGGATGGTTGGGCAGCAGAGGATGGTTGGGTGGCAGAGGATGGTTGGGTGGCAGAGGATGGTTGGGTGGCAGAGGATGGTTGGGTAGCAGAGGATGGTTGGGGAGCAGAGGATGGTTGGGAGGCAGAGGATGGTTGGGCAGCAGAGGGTGGTTGGGTGGCAGAGGATGGTTGGGTGGCAGAGGATGGTTGGGTAGCAGATGATGGTTGGGGAGCAGAGGATGGTTGGGTGGCAGAGGATGGTTGGGCAGCAGTGGGTGGTTGGTTGGCAGAGGATGGTTGGGTGGCAGAGGATGGTTGGGTAGCAGAGGATGGTTGGGAGGCAGAGGATGGTTGGGTGGCAGAGTATGGTTGGGTGGCAGAGGATGGTTGGGGACCACAGGATGGTTGGGTGGCAGAGGATGGTTGGGTGGCTAAGGATGGTTGGGTGGCAGAGGATGGTTGTGGACCAGAGGATGGTTGGGGACCAGAGGATGGTTGGGCAGCAGAGGATGGTTGGGGAGCAGAGGATGGTTGGGGACCAGAGGATGGTTGGGTGGCAGAGGATGGTTGGGTAGCAGAGGATGGTTGGGGACCAGAGGATGGTTGGGAGGCAGAGGATGGTTGGGTGGCAGAGGATGGTTGGGTAGCAGAGGATGGTTGGGGACCAGAGGATGGTTGGGAGGCAGAGGATGGTTGGGAGGCAGAGGATGGTTGGGTGGCAGAGGATGGATGGGAGGCAGAGGATGGTTGGGTGGCAGAGGATGGTTGGGGACCAGAGGATGATTGGGTGGCAGAGGATGGTTGGGGACCAGAGGATGGTTGGGTGGCAGAGGATGGATGGGAGGCAGAGGATGGTTGGGTAGCAGAGGATGGTTGGGTGGCAGAGGATGGTTGGGAGGCAGAGGATGGTTGGGTGGCAGAGGATGGTTGGGAGGCAGAGTATGGTTGGGTGGCAGAGGATGGATGGGAGGCAGAGGATGGTTGGGGAGCAGAGGATGGTTGGGTGGCAGAGGATGGTTGGGTGGCAGAGGATGGTTGGGAGGCAGAGGATGGTTGGGCAGCAGAGGATGGTTGGGCAGCAGAGGATGGTTGGGAGGCAGAGGATGGTTGGGTGGCAGAGGATGGTTGGGAGGCAGAGGATGGATTGGAGGCAGTGGATGGTTGGGTGGCAGAGGATGGTTGGGTAGCAGAGGATGGATGGGAGGCAGAGGATGGTTGGGAGGCAGAGGATGGTTGGGTGGCAGAGGATGGTTGGGTGGCAGAGGATGGTTGGGTAGCAGAGGATGGTTGGGTAGCAGAGGATGGTTGGGGACCAGAGGATGGTTGGGAGGCAGAGGATGGATTGGAGGCAGTGGATGGTTGGGTGGCAGAGGATGGTTGGGTAGCAGAGGATGGATGGGAGGCAGAGGATGGTTGTGAGGCAGAGGATGGTTGGGTGGCAGAGGATGGTTGGGTGGCAGAGGATGGTTGGGTAGCAGAGGATGGTTGGGTAGCAGAGGATGGTTGGGGACCAGAGGATGGTTGGGAGGCAGAGGATAGTTGGGTAGCAGAGGATGGTTGGGTGGCAGAGGATGGTTGGGTAGCAGAGGATGGTTGGGGACCAGAGGATGGTTGGGGACCAGGGGATGGATGGGAGGCAGAGGATGGTTGGGAGGCAGAGGATGGTTGGGTGGCAGAGGATGGTTGGGGACCAGAGGTTGGATGGGAGGCAGAGGATGGTTGGGAGGCAGAGGATGGTTGGGTGGCAGAGGATGGTTGGGTGGCAGAGGATGGTTGGGTAGCAGAGGATGGTTGGGTGGCAGAGGATGGTTGGGGACCAGAGGATGGTTGGGTGGCAGAGGATGGTTGGGTAGCAGAGGATGGTTGGGTAGCAGAGGATGGTTGGGTGGCAGAGGATGGTTGGGTGGCAGAGGATGGTTGGGTGGCAGAGGATGGTTGGGTGGCAGAGGATGGTTGGGTGGCAGAGGATTGTTGGGGACCAGAGGATGGTTGGGTGGCAGAGGATGGTTGGGTGGCAGAGGATGGTTGGGGACCAGAGGATGGTTGGGTGGCAGAGGACGGTTGGGTAGCAGAGGATGGTTGGGTAGCAGAGGATGGTTGGGTGGCAGAGGATGGTTGGGTGGCAGAGGATGGTTGGGTGGCAGAGGATGGTTGGGTGGCAGAGGATGGTTGGGTGGCAGAGGATGGTTGGGGACCAGAGGATGGTTGGGTGGCAGAGGATGGTTGGGTGGCAGAGGATGGTTGGGGACCAGAGGATGGTTGGGAGGCAGAGGATGGTTGGGTGGCAGAGGATGGTTGGGCAGCAGAGGATGGTTGGGTAGCAGAGGATGGTTGGGAGGCAGAGGATGGTTGGGTGGCAGAGGATGGTTGGGCGGCAGAGGATGGTTGGGAGGCAGAGGATGGTTGGGTGGCAGAGGATGGTTGGGTGGCAGAGGATGGTTGGGTGGCAGAGGATGGTTGGGAGGCAGAGGATGGTTGGGAGGCAGAGGATGGTTGGGTGGCAGAGGATGGTTGGGAGGCAGAGGATGGTTGGGTGGCAGAGGATGGTTGGGCAGCAGATGATTGTTGGGGAGCAGAGGATGGTTGGGAGGCAGAGGATGGTTGGGCAGCAGAGGGTGGTTGGGTGGCAGAGGATGGTTGGGTGGCAGAGGATGGTTGGGTAGCAGAGGATGGTTGGGGAGCAGAGGATGGTTGGGTGGCAGAGGATGGTTGGGCAGCAGAGGGTGGTTGGGTGGCAGAGGATGGTTGGGTGGCAGAGGATGGTTGGGTAGCAGAGGATGGTTGGGAGGCATAGGATGGTTGGGTGGCAGAGGATGGTTGGGTGGCAGAGGATGGTTGGGGACCAGAGGATGGTTGGGTGGCAGAGGATGGTTGGGTGGCAGAGGATGGTTGGGTGGCAGAGGATGGTTGTGGACCAGAGGATGGTTGGGGACCAGAGGATGGTTGGGCAGCAGAGGATGGTTGGGGAGCAGAGGATGGTTGGGTACCAGAGGATGGTTGGGTAGCAGAGGATGGTTGGGGACCAGAGGATGGTTGGGTGGCAGAGGATGGTTGGGTAGCAGAGGATGGTTGGGAACCAGAGGATGGTTGGGAGGCAGAGGATGGTTGGGTGGCAGAGGATGGTTGGGTAGCAGAGGATGGTTGGGGACCAGAGGATGGTTGGGAGGCAGAGGATGGTTGGGAGGCAGAGGATGGTTGGGTGGCAGAGGATGGATGGGGGTCAGAGGATGGTTGGGTGGCAGAGGA
This sequence comes from Scyliorhinus torazame, assembly GCF_047496885.1. Taxonomy (NCBI): domain Eukaryota; kingdom Metazoa; phylum Chordata; class Chondrichthyes; order Carcharhiniformes; family Scyliorhinidae; genus Scyliorhinus; species Scyliorhinus torazame. Next base: position 359,928,945 of record NC_092710.1, on the reverse strand, counting down.
TGGTTGGGGACCAGAGGATGTTTGGGTGGCAGAGGATGGTTGGGCAGCAGAGGATGGTTGGGTGGCAGAGGATGGATGGGAGGCAGAGGATGGTTGGGTAGCATAGGATGGTTGGGTGGCAGAGGATGGTTGGGAGGCAGAGGATGGTTGTGTGGCAGAGGATGGTTGGGAGGCAGAGGATGGTTGGGTGGCAGAGGATGGATGGGAGGCAGAGGATGGTTGGGGAGCAGAGGGTGGTTGGGTGGCAGAGGATGGTTGGGTGGCAGAGGATGGTTGGGAGGCAGAGGATGGTTGGGCAGCAGAGGATGGTTGGGAGGCAGAGGATGGTTGGGAGGCAGAGGATGGTTGGGGAGCAGAGGATGGTTGGGTGGCTGAGGATGGATGGGAGGCAGAGGATGGTTGGGTAGCAGAGGATGGTTGGGCAGCAGAGGATGGTTGGGAGGCAGAGGATGGTTGGGTGGCAGAGGATGGTTGGGAGGCAGAGGATGGTTGGGTGGCAGAGGATGGATGGGAGGCAGAGGATGGTTGGGTGGCAGCGGATGGTTGGGGACCAGAGGATGGTTGGGAGGCAGAGGATGGATTGGAGGCAGAGGATGGTTGGGAGGCAGAGGATGGTTGGGTGGCAGAGGATGGTTGGGTAGCAGAGGATGGATGGGAGGCAGAGGATGGTTGGGAGGCAGAGGATGGTTGGGTGGCAGAGGATGGTTGGGTGGCAGAGGATGGTTGGGTAGCAGAGGATGGTTGGGTAGCAGAGGATGGTTGGGGACCAGAGGATGGTTGGGAGGCAGATGATGGTTGGGTAGCAGAGGGTGGTTGGGCGGCAGAGGATGGTTGGGTGGCAGAGGATGGTTGGGTGGCAGAGGATGGTTGGGTGGCAGAGGATGGTTGGGTGGCAGAGGATGGTTGGGGACCAGAGGATGGTTGGGTGGCAGAGGATGGTTGGGTGGCAGAGGATGGTTGGGGACCAGAGGATGGTTGGGAGGCAGAGGATGGTTGGGTGGCAGAGGATGGTTGGGTGGCAGAGGATGGTTGGGTGGCAGAGGATGGTTGGGGACCAGAGGATGGTTGGGTGGCAGAGGATGGTTGGGTGGCAGAGGATGGTTGGGAGGCAGAGGATGGTTGGGTGGCAGAGGATGGTTGGGAGGCAGAGGATGGTTGGGAGGCAGAGGATGGTTGGGTGGCAGAGGATGGTTGGGCGGCAGAGGATGGTTGGGGACCAGAGGATGGTTGGGAGGCAGAGGATGGTTGGGTGGCAGAGGATGGTTGGGGGGCAGAGGATGGTTGGGGACCAGAGGATGGTTGGGAGGCAGAGGATGGTTGGGCGGCAGAGGATGGTTGGGTGGCAGAGGATGGTTGGGCAGCAGAGGATGGTTGGGAGGCAGAGGATGGTTGGGCAGCAGAGGATGGTTGGGAGGCAGAGGATGGTTGGGTGGCAGAGGATGGTTGGGTGGCAGAGGATGGTTGGGAGGCAGAGGATGGTTGGGTGGCAGAGGATGGTTGGGCAGCAGAGGATGGTTGGGTGGCAGAGGATGGTTGGGAGGCAGAGGATGGTTGGGTGGCAGAGGATGGTTGGGCGGCAGAGGATGGTTGGGAGGCAGAGGATGGTTGGGTGGCAGAGGATGGTTGGGTGGCAGAGGATGGTTGGGTGGCAGAGGATGGTTGGGAGGCAGAGGATGGTTGGGAGGCAGAGGATGGTTGGGTGGCAGAGGATGGTTGGGAGGCAGAGGATGGTTGGGTGGCAGAGGATGGCTGGGTGGCAGAGGATGGTTGGGCAGCAGAGGATGGTTGGGAGGCAGAGGATGGTGGGGCGGCAGAGGATTGTTGGGCAGCAGAGGATGGTTGGGGACCAGAGGATGGATGGGAGGCAGAGGATGGTTGGGTGGCAGAGGATGGTTGGGAGGCAGAGGATGGTTGGGTGGCAGCGGATGGTTGGGAGGCAGAGGATGGTTGGGGAGCAGAGGATGGTTGGGTGGCAGAGGATGGTTGGGTGGCAGAGGATGGTTGGGAGGCAGAGGATTGTTGGGAGGCAGAGGATGGTTGGGGACCAGAGCATGGTTGGGGGGCAGAGGATGGTTGGGGAGCAGAGGATGGTTGGGTGGCAGAGGATGGTTGGGCAGCAGAGGATGGTTGGGTGGCAGAGGATGGTTGGGTGGCAGAGGATGGTTGGGTAGCAGAGGATGGTTGGGAGGCAGAGGATGGTTGGGCAGCAGAGGATGGTTGGGTAGCAGAGGATGGTTGGGTGGCAGAGGATGGTTGGCCAGCAGAGGATGGTTGGGTGGCACAGGATGGTTGGGTGGCACAGGATGGTTGGGTAGCAGAGGATGGTTGGGTGGCAGAGGACGGTTGGGTGGCAGAGGATGGTTGGGTAGCAGAGGATTGTTGGGGAGCAGAGGATGGTTGGGAGGCAGAGGATGGTTGGGCCGCAGAGGGTGGTTGGGTGGCAGAGGATGGTTGGGTGGCAGAGGATGGTTGGGTAGCAGAGGATGGTTGGGGAGCAGAGGATGGTTGGGTGGCAGAGGATGGTTGGGCGGTAGAGGGTGGTTGGGTGGCAGAGGATGGTTGGGTGGCAGAGGATGGTTGGGTAGCAGAGGATGGTTGGGAGGCAGAGGATGGTTGGGTGGCAGAGGATGGTTGGGTGGCAGAGGATGGTTGGGGACCAGAGGATGGTTGGGTGGCAGAGGATGGTTGGGTGGCAGAGGATGGTTGGGTGGCAGAGGATGGTTGGGGACCAGAGGATGGTTGGGCAGCAGAGGATGGTTGGGGAGCAGAGGATGTTTGTGTACCAGAGGATGGTTGGGTAGCAGAGGATGGTTGGGGACCAGAGGATGGTTGGGTGGCAGAGGATGGTTGGGTAGCAGAGGATGGTTGGGTAGCAGAGGATGGTTGGGGACCAGAGGATGGTTGGGAGGCAGAGGATGGTTGGGAGGCAGAGGATTGTTGGGTGGCAGAGGATGGTTGGGTAGCAGAGGATGGTTGGGGACCAGAGGATGGTTGGGAGGCAGAGGATGGTTGGGAGGCAGAGGATGGATGGGAGGCAGAGGATGGTTGGGGACCAGAGGATGGTTGGGTGGCAGAGGATGGTTGGGCGGCAGAGGATGGTTGGGTGGCAGAGGATGGATGGGAGGCAGAGGATGGTTGGGCGGCAGAGGATGGTTGGGTGGCAGAGGATGGTTGGGAGGCAGAGGATGGTTGGGTGGCAGCGGATGGTTGGGGACCAGAGGATGGTTGGGAGGCAGAGGATGGATGGGAGGCAGAGGATGGTTGGGAGGCAGAGGATGGTTGGGTGGCAGAGGATGGTTGGGTGGCAGAGGATGGATGGGAGGCAGAGAATGGTTGGGTGGCAGAGGATGGTTGGGTGGCAGAGGATGGTTGGGTGGCAGAGGATGGTTGGGTGGCAGAGGATGGTTGGGTGGCAGAGGATGGATGGGAGGCAGAGGATGGTTGGGCAGCAGAGGATGGTTGGGTGGCAGAGGATGGTTGGGAGGCAGAGGATGGTTGGGTGGCAGCGCATGGTTGGGGACCAGAGGATGGTTGGGAGGCAGAGGATGGATGGGAGGCAGAGGATGGTTGGGAGGCAGAGGATGGTTGGGTGGCAGAGGATGGTTGGGTGGCAGAGGATGGATGGGAGGCAGAGAATGGTTGGGTGGCAGAGGATGGTTGGGTGGCAGAGGATGGTTGGGTGGCAGAGGATGGTTGGGTGGCAGAGGATGGTTGGGTGGCAGAGGATGGATGGGAGGCAGAGGATGGTTGGGAGGCAGAGGATGGTTGGGTGGCAGAGGATGGTTGGGTGGCAGAGGATGGATGGGAGGCAGAGAATGGTTGGGTGGCAGAGGATGGTTGGGTGGCAGAGGATGGTTGGGTGGCAGAGGATGGTTGGGTGGCAGAGGATGGTTGGGTGGCAGAGGATGGATGGGAGGCAGAGGATGGTTGGGTGGCAGCGGATGGTTGGGAGGCAGAGGATGGTTGGGAGGCAGAGGATGGTTGGGTGGCAGAGGATGGTTGGGAGGCAGAGGATGGTTGGGTGGCAGAGGATGGATGGGAGGCAGAGAATGGTTGGGTGGCAGAGGATGGTTGGGTGGCAGAGGATGGTTGGGTGGCAGAGGATGGTTGGGTGGCAGAGGATGGTTGGGTGGCAGAGGATGGATGGGAGGCAGAGGATGGTTGGGTGGCAGCGGATGGTTGGGAGGCAGAGGATAGTTGGGAGGCAGAGGATGGTTGGGTGGCAGAGGATGGTTGGGAGGCAGAGGATGGTTGGGTGGCAGAGGATGGTTGGGTGGCAGAGGATGGTTGGGAGGCAGAGGATGGTTGGGAGGCAGAGGATGGTTGGGTGGCAGAGAATGGTTGGGTGGCAGAGGATGGTTGGGTGGCAGAGGATGGTTGGGTGGCAGAGGATGGTTGGGTGGCAGAGGATGGTTGGGTGGCAGAGGATGGTTGGGTGGCAGAGGATGGTTGGGAGGCAGAGGATGGTTGGGAGGCAGAGGATGGTTGGGTGGCAGCGGATGGTTGGGAGGCAGAGGATGGTTGGGAGGCAGAGGATGGTTGGGTGGCAGAGGATGGTTGGGAGGCAGAGGATGGTTGGGAGGCAGAGGATGGTTGGGTGGCAGAGGATGGTTGGGTGGCAGAGGATGGTTGGGTGGCAGAGGATGGTTGGGAGGCAGAGGATGGTTGGGTGGCAGAGGATGGTTGGGTGGCAGAGGATGGTTGGGGACCAGAGGATGGTTGGGTGGCAGAGGATGGTTGGGTGGCAGAGGATGGTTGGGTGGCAGAGGATGGATGGGAGGCAGAGGATGGTTGGGTGGCAGCGGATGGTTGGGAGGCAGAGGATGGTTGGGAGGCAGAGGATGGTTGGGAGGCAGAGGATGGTTGGGAGGCAGAGGATGGTTGGGAGGCAGAGGATGGTTGGGAGGCAGAGGATGGTTGGGTGGCAGCGGATGGTTGGGAGGCAGAGGATGGTTGGGAGGCAGAGGATGGTTGGGTGGCAGAGGATGGTTGGGTGGCAGAGGATGGTTGGGAGGCAGAGGATGGTTGGGTGGCAGAGGATGGTTGGGTGGCAGAGGATGGTTGGGGACCAGAGGATGGTTGGGTGGCAGAGGATGGTTGGGTGGCAGAGGATGGTTGCTGTGTAAATGTAACGGGTTGAAAGATACTTTTCCAGGAACAAATTTAAATTCTGCATCAACCAATAGGGTGAGTGAGAAGGAAAAAGAAAATATGTCTGAACCTGGGATAAAAGTGGCCGGATATGACTCTCCGCCATTATTTTCTGCAAGGGAATCGTACGACCAATGGAGAAGTGCGGTTGTTATGTGGACTAAGGGAGCTGCCTTGGGAAAGAGGAAACAAGGTCTGGAATTGGCTCTTTCTCTACCATATGACAGTAAAATCCAAATCAAAGTGCTTTCTGAGCTGGAGTTGGAAGAGTTCGACTCAGAAGAAGGTCTTGTGTGTTTAATGGATAAGATTTATCAAAAGGATGACTTGTTAAGTGCGTATGAAGCCTGGTCAGAATTTGATAGATTCTGGAACACAGAGGATATCTCTATTGATCACTACATAAAGGAATTTAGCAGACTATATAAAAAGCTGCAGAAACACAGCCTGGAATTTCCACAGTCTGTGTTGGCCTTTAAATTACTGGACTGTGCGAGAGTGAACAACATGGATAGGCTCCTGGTTTTGACAGGAGTTCAGTTTGCGGATAATGATACCTTATTCGATCAGATGATAGAGGCCTTAAAGAAGTTCCTGGGGAAATATTCAATTCCTATGACTCTTATGTCACAAATGGGTCAGTCAGCGATAAAGCAGATCGTGGAAGATACACTACTGACAGGGTGGCGAGATCGTACGGCTCCAAACAGGTTTCGAGAATATGGAAGAGATCTGGACCCGGAAATTATGAGGACAGGAACCCATTTAGAACCTATAATAGGAGGAGGGACATGGAGAATGGAAATAGGAAGATGAAGCCCAGAAATGCCCGGGGAATGATAAATCGATGTTTTCGATGTGACTCTCAATACCATTATGCTTTCAACTGTCCAAAACGTTATAATCGTGTTTGAAGCGACACATGACACGGAAGAGTCCGAAGAGGAAAAAGAAAGTGACCAGAAAGAAGGCATTGTCCTATTAACAAGCAGTTTTACGCCAGTAATGAGGGTGTTAGTTGCAGAATCCTTCAATTGTGCTGTGTGTGGAATTGACTGGTTAAAATGTGACCTGAATGCTTTGAAGGCTGAAAATCGTAACAAGGTTAAGGAATTTGAAAGTTCCACAAGTTTCAGGTTTGGGGATGATAATACTCTGAAGTCGCTGAAAAGAGTGGTGACCTCTTGCAATATTGCCGGAGTGAATCATTTCATTAGCACGGATGTTGTATCAGGTTAGATACCTTTGCTTCTGAGCAGACCGTCGATGAAGAAAGCACACATGAAACTGGATATGGAACAGGATAAGGCAACAGTTTTTGGAATGACAGTGGACTTACAATTTACACAGTCGGGACACTATTGTTTATAATAATATTTCAGGTGCACTTGTCAGAATGTGTTAATGGCAGTTGAAAATGGGACTTTAGCTGATAAAAAGCTTGTTGGATTAAAACTGCAAAGGCAATTTGCACATCCGTCTCCTCGGAGGCTGAAAATTTTATTATAGGATGCAGGGGTAAGGGATGACGACTATAGAACAAAGAACAAAGAACAAAGAAATGTACAGCACAGGAACAGGCCCTTCGGCCCTCCAAGCCCGTGCCGACCATGCTGCCCAACTAAACTACAATCTTCTACACTTCCTGGGTCCGTATCCCTCTATTCCCATCCTATTCATGTATTTGTCAAGATGCCCCTGAAACGTCACCATCGTCCCTGCTTCCACCGCCTCCTCCGGCAGCGAGTTCCAGGCACCCACTACCCTCTGCGTAAAAAACTTGCCTCGTACATCTACTCTAAACCTTGCCCCTCTCACCTTAAACCTATGCCCCCTAGTAATTGACCCCTCTACCCTGGGGAAAAGCCTCTGACTATCCACTCTGCCTATGCCCCTCATAATTTTGTAGACCTCTATCAGGTCTCCCCTCAACCTCCTTCGTTCCAGTGAGAACAAACCGAGTTTATTCAACCGCTCCTCATAGCTAATGCCCTCCATACCAGGCAACATTCTGGTAAATCTCTTCTGCACCCTCTCTAAAGCCTCCACATCCTTCTGGTAGTGTGGCGACCAGAATTGAACACTATACTCCAAGTGTGGCCTAACTAAGGTTCTATACAGCTGCAACATGACTTGCCAATTCTTATACTCAATGCCCCGGCCAATGAAGGCAAGCATGCCGTATGCCTTCTTGACTACCTTCTCCACCTGTGTTGCCCCTTTCAGTGACCTGTGGACCTGTACTCCTAGATCTCTTTGACTTTCAATACTCTTGATGGTTCTACCATTCACTGTATATTCCCTACCTGCATTAGACCTTCCAAAATGCATTACCTCACATTTGTCCGGATTAAACTCCATCTGCCATCTCTCCACCCAAGTCTCCAAACAATCTAAATCCTGCTGTATCCTCCGACAGTCCTCATCGCTATCCGCAATTCCACCAACCTTTGTGTCGTCTGCAAACTCACTAATCAGACCAGTTACATTTTCCTCCAAATCATTTATATATACTACAAAGAGCAAAGGTCCCAGCACTGATCCTTGTGGGACACCACTGGTCACAGCCCTCCAATTAGAAAAGCATCCTTCCATTGCTACTCTCTGCCATCTATGACCTAGCCAGTTCTGTATCCACCTTGCCACCTATACTAAACTGATAGAACAGGTTAGTGACCGCTGTGAAGTTTGTAGGAAGTACAGAAGGACACCAGCACGACCGATAGTAACCCTACCTTTGGCCAGGGATTTTAACAACATTGTGGGCATGGACCTTAAGATCTGGGATAAAGCTAACAATATATTTATTTTGCATTTTGTATATTTAGCGACCAGATTTAGTCAATCAACCATTGTACAAAGGGAAGAAAAGAGAGTAATCCTGGATCAGATCGTGGAAAAATGGATAGGGACACGAATGGGCCCACCGGCAAAATTAACCACTGGAGCTGGTTTAGCACAGGGCTAAATCGCTGGCTTTTAAAGGCAGGCCAGCAGCGCGGGTTCAATTCCCGTACCAGCCTCCCCGAACAGGCGCCGGAATGTGGCGACTAGGGGCTTTTCACAGTAACTTCATTTGAAGCCGACTTGTGGCAATAAGTGATTTTCATTTCATTTCATTTCATGGGCCCACGGGCAAAATTCCTTACGGACAATGGGGGAGAATTTTCTAATGGTGAGTTTAGGGATATGTGTGAAAATGTAAATATCACAGTTATGAATACAGCTGTGGAAAGCCCATTTAGTAATGGTGTGTGTGAAAGAAACCATGCTGTAACAGATGACATGCTCCGGAAAATTTTGGCAGATAGACCGAATTGCAGGCTAAATTCAGCTTTAGCATGGGCGGTACATGCAAAGAATTCATTGCAGATGGTTGGGGGCTATAGTCCCTATGAATTAGTATTTGGTAGAAATCCTAAAATTCCGTCCATTTTGGATGACCAGCCTCCAGCTTGGGAGGGGACTACAATTAGCTCTGGTTTTGCTGAACATTTAAATGCATTACATAGCAGTAGAAAAGCTTTTTTGGAAGCAGAAGTCTCTGAAAGAATTCGCAGAGCTTTAAGACATAACGTACGGCCATCAAATACCGTTTTTCAGCAAGGAGACACAGTATACTATAAGAGAGACAATTTTAATGAATGGAAAGGCCCAGGGAAGATCATAGGCATAGATGGCAAAACAATTATTTTGCAACATGGCAATCAAACTGTTAGGGTACATTCATCAAGGATAATGGGTACAGACTACAAATTTTCAAATTTAGACAGAGCAAACCAGACATGATGAGGAACCAGAGTCATCTGATACGCACATGTTACAGAACTATGAGGACCAGTTAACTGATATAGACAGGGTTTCTGTAGAGGAGCACAACGCTTCTGATGAATTAGAACAGACCATTTTTCCAAAAGGACAACTGCCAAAAGTTGGTACAAAAGTGACATACTTGCCTGAAGGGTCTAGTCAATGGAAGGATGCAACTGTTATTAGTAGAGCAGGGAAGGCCGCTGGAAAGTATAAACATTGGTCGAATGTACAGCATTCGGGGGAGGGAGTCAAGACAATGGATTGGGAACACAAAGTTCAAAAATGGAGGGCATAGAAACGCAGTGCCAGTTCAGATAGCACTTTGGATAGTGAACAGGACCGCAGGAAAAGGTCGAGAACTATTGAAAGGACATCCCACAGCAGAAGGGAAAGATCAAGCAGTAACAGTACAGTACGAGATACCAGGTGGGAGAGGGGACGTAGTTTATCAAGGTCTCGGAACATGAGTAAGACTATAAATACTGCTAGGAGTAGAAGCCCACATACACGCGAGATTTTGGTGGCCTCCAATAAATTAGATGAAAAAGTTATCAAAGATGCCAAACAGCAAGAATAGTTGGAGTGAATTTAGGGTATACACGGAAGTACCGGATGGGGGACAAAGAGCTCTGTCCCACAGATGGATTTGCACCGAAAAGGTTCTTCCGGATGGAACTTATAAGGGTAAGGGGATTTGAAGAAAACTTAGAAGATCAGGATTTAAGGGTAGATTCACCTACGGCAGGAAAGGTTATTTTAAAGATCTTCTTGGCTCTATTAGCCACAAAGGCATGGGAATGCCAATCTATAGATATAAAAGCTGCCTTTTTGCAGGGGCATCAGCTCCAGAGAGACATTTTTCTCCGTCCTCCTAAAGAAGCAGCTAACACAGAAGGGGTACTCTGGAAGTTGAACAAATGTGTATATGGATTAAATGATGCATCTAGAGTCTGGTATTTTTCGGTAAGGTCAGTTTTGTTAAAGTTAGGCTGTTGCCAGTTGAAAGCAGATCCGGCAATGTTTTACTGGCACTATAAAGGAAATCTTTCTGGCATCTTTATGATGCATGTCAATGTTTTTTTGTGGGGTGGGACTAGTGATTTCGAAGCTATTATACTCTCTGGTTTAAGGAAAGAATTCATAGAACATAGAACGATACAGCGCAATACAGGCCCTTCGGCCCACGATGTTGCACCGAAACAAAAGCCATCTAACCTACACTATGCCATTATCATCCATATGCTTATCCAATAAACTTTTAAATGCCCTCAATGTTGGCGAGTTCACTACTGTAGCAGGTAGGGCATTCCACGGCCTCACTACCCTTTGCGTAAAGAACCTACCTCTGACCTCTGTCCTATATCTATTACCCCTCAGTTTAAAGCTATGTCCCCTCGTGCTAGCCATTTCCATCCGCGGGAGAAGGCTCTCACTGTCCACCCTATCCAACCCCCTGATCATTTTGTATGCCTCTATTAAGTCTCCTCTTAACCTTCTTCTCTCCAACGAAAACAACCTCAAGTCCATCAGCCTTTCCTCATAAGATTTTTTCTCCATACCAGGCAGCATCCTGGTAAATCTCCTCTGTACCCGCTCCAAAGCCTCCACGTCCTTCCTATAATGCGGTGACCAGAACTGTACGCAATACTCCAAATGCGGCCATACCAGAGTTTTGTACAGCTGCAACATGACCTCCTGACTCCGGAACTCAATCCCTCGACCAATAAAGGCCAACACTCCATAGGCCTTCTTCACCACCCTATCAACCTGGGTGGCAACTTTCAGGGATCTATGTACATGGACACCTAGATCCCTCTGCTCATCCACACTTTCAAGAACTTTACCATTAGCCAAATATTCCGTATTCCTGTTATTCCTTCCAAAGTGAATCACCTCACACTTCTCTACATTAAACTCCATTTGCCACCTCTCAGCCCAGCTCTGCAGCTTATCTATATCCCTCTGTAACCTGCTACATCCTTCCTCACTGTCGACAACACCACCGACTTTAGTGTCGTCTGCAAATTTACTCACCCACCCTTCTGCGCCTTCCTCCAGGTCATTGATAAAAATGACAAACAGCAACGGCCCCAGAACAGATCCTTGTGGTACGCCACTTGTAACTGAACTCCATTCTGAACATTTCCCATCAACCACCACCCTCTGTCTTCTTTCAGCTAGCCAATTCCTGATCCACATCTCTAAATCACCCTCAATCCCCAGCCTCCGTATTTTCTGCAATAGCCTACCATGGGGAACCTTATCAAACGCTTTACTGAAATCCATATACACCACATCAACTGCTCGACCCTCGTCTACCTGTTCAGTCACCTTCTCAAAGAACTCGATAAGGTTTGTGAGGCATGGCCTACCCTTTACAAAGCCATGCTGACTATCCCTGATCATAGTATTCCTATCTAGATGATTATAAATCTTGTCTCTTATAATCCCCTCCAAGACTTTACCCACTACAGACGTGAGGCTCACCGGTCTATAGTTGCCGGGGTTGTCTCTGCTCCCCATTTTGAACAAAGGGACCACATTTGCTATCCTCCAGTCCTCTGGCACTATTCCTGTAGCCAATGATGACATAAAAATCAAAGCCAAAGGTCCAGCAATCTCTTCCCTGGCCTTACCCAGAGAATCCTAGGATAAATCCCATCAGGTCCCGGGGACTTATCTATTTTCAGCCTGTCCAGAATTGCCAACACCTCTTCCCTACGTACCTCAATGCCATCTATTATATTAGCCTGGGTCTCAGCATTCTCCTCCACAACATTATCTTTTTCCTGAGCGAATACTGACGAAAAATATTCATTTAGTATCTCGCCTATCTCTTCAGACTCCACACACAACTTCCCATCCCTGTCCTTGACTGGTCCTATTCTTACCCTAGTCATTCGCTTATTCCTGACATACCTATAGAAAGCTTTTGGGTTTTCCTTGATCCTACCTGCCAAATACTTCTCATGTCCCCTCCTTGCTCGTCTTAGCTCTCTCTTTAGATCCTTCCTCGCTACCTTGTAACTATCCATCGCCCCAACTGAAACTTCACACCTCATCTTCACATAGGCCTCCTTCTTCCTCTTAACAAGAGATTCCACTTCCTTGGTAAACCACGGTTCCCTCGCTCGACGCCTTCCTCCCTGCCTGACCGGTACGTACTTATCAAGAACACGCAGTAGCTGATCCTTGAACAAGCTCCACTTATCCAGTGTGTCCAACACTTGCAGCCCACTTCTCCACCTTATCCCCCCCAAGTCACGTCTAATGGCATCATAATTGCCCCGTCTAATGGCATCATAATTGCCCAATTCAGGGTTGGGGGTCAGGCTTCCGGTGCATTTAAATATATTGGACTGGAAATCGGACAGACTAAGTTAGGGACAAGTTTATGTCAGCAATCTTATTTGGAAAGCATCAACCCAATAGCAATTAGTCATAGATGTCATAGAATTTACAGTGCAGAAGGAGGCCATTCGGCCCATCGAGTCTGCACCGGCTCTTGGAAAGAGCACCCTACCCAAGCCCACACCCCTACCCTATCCCCATAACCCAGAAACCCCACCCAACACTAAGGGCAATTTTGGACACTAAGGGCAATTTATCATGGCCAATCCACCTAACCTGCACATCTTTGGACTGTGGGAGGAAACCGGAGCACCCGGAGGAATCCCACGCAGACACGGGAAGGATGTGCAGACTCCGCACAGACAGTGACCCAAGCCGGGAATCGAACCTGGGACCCTGGAGCTGTGAAGCAATTGTGCTAACCACTATGCTACCGTGCTGCCCAGTCGTGGCCGGGTATCACAAAAAGACGCAATGGTTTCAAAGATGGAAAAAGAGCAACTGCGACGTTTAATTTGCCAACTGAATTGGTTAGGTAGACAGACTAGACTGGACGTTAGTTTTGATGTCTTAGAGTTGAGTACAAAAATGAACGATCCTAAAGTGGAAGGCATAATAAGAGCAAATAAAGCGTTAGTCAAACTAAAAATGCAGGAGTGCGTTTTGAAGTTTCCAGTTTTAGGTGACCTTCGGCACTTGAAACTCATAGTTTATAGTGATGCGCCCTATGCAAATTTATGTGATGGGGTTTCAAGCGCAGGAGGTTTTATAATTTTCCTTTTGGGGAACAATGGTAAATGTTGCCCTCTTGTGTGGGAAACAAAGAAAATAAGGAGAGTGGTGAAAAGCACTTTGGCTGCTGAGACTTTAAGCCTTGTAGAGGCGGTGGATATGGTCTTTTATATATCTCAGATATTGACAGACATTTTGGGATTAGGGGATTTGGGTAACATACCCATTGAGTGTCACATTGACAATAAATCCCTGTGGGAAAATGTGCGCTCTACACAAAGTGTCAATGAGAAAAGGCTAAGGATAGACATCGCAAGTTTGAAGCAGATGTTGGACAGAGGGGAGATAGCAAAAATTAAATGGGTCAACAGTAGCTATCAATTGTCCGACTGTTTAACGAAAAGAGGGGCTAGTTCACAGAAACTTTTAGACATTGTTTCTGTGACTGTTTTTTTCCTTTCAAAAGAAAGGAGGGTGGGGGGGGAAGGGGGGGAATTGCGTGTGTTTTTGAGTTGCTTGTAATTTTGTTTTCACCAAATTATTTATTTTCTCCAAGCAAGGGGAGACTGTTAAGGAATGGATGAAGAAACATTCCAATTAGATGCCTCATTGATCCAATAATTGGCACTGATGTGTAAAGAGGCTACAGGTGGCCGTTGGGGCAGGTGATGTGATGATAGAGTTTGGTGCTGAGTGTGCTCAAAGTAAAATAAGGATGTTTGGGAAAAGGAGCAGAACTCTTGACTCTTTACTCAACAGCAGCCAGAGGCTGACAGGTGGGAGGGGTCTTTGATTATGTTGCCCGCTTTCTCAAGACACGTCCTCCCCGTGTCTGCGTGGGTTTCCTCCGGGCGCTCCGGTTTCCTCCCACACTCCAAAGATGTGCAGGTTAGGTGGATTGGCCATGATAAATTGCCCTTAGTGACCAAAAAGAATAGGTGGGGTTACTGGGATAGGGTGGAGGTGTGGGCCTGGGTAGAGTGATCTTTCGGGGCCGGTGCAGACTCGATGGGCCGAACGGCCTCCTTCTGCACTGAAAATTCCATGATTCTCTGTGCAAAAAATCTGCCTCGCACATCTCCTCGAAACTTTGCCCCACGGACCTTAAACCTCTGCCCCCTGGTGACTGACCCCTCCACCCTGGGAAAGAGTGCCTGCCCATCCACTCTATCCATGCCCCTCATAATCTTGTAGACCTCTATCACCCCCCAAACTCCGTCTTTCCAATGAGGCAAGCATTCCGTCTGCTTTTTTGACTACCTTGTCCACTTGTGTTGCCACCTTCAAAGATCTGTGGACCTGCACGCCCAGATCTCTCTGACTTTCTATATTCCGAAGAGTTTTGCCATTTACGGTATATTTCCCCTCTATGTTCGACCTATCAAAATGCATTACCTCCCGTTTGTCCGGATTAAACTCCATTTGCCATCTCTCTGCCCAAGTCTCCACCCTATCTATGTCCTGCTGTATCCCCTGACAATCCTCAACATTAGTGGGTGTCGTATATAGACCTGCAAACTGCAGTGGTGATGTTGGGAATGGCATTAAACACAAAATTAGAGATGCATGTCCCTGAAAGATGTGCTATCAGGTGAATTGGGCATTCTGAATTCTCCCTCTGTGACCCGAACAGGCGCCGGAATGTGGCGACGAGGGGATTTTCATGGTAACTTCATTGCAGTGTCAATGTAAGCCTACTTATGACACTAATCATGGTTATTATTATTAATTATTATTATAAGGGAATATCGGTGGTCGTGGGTGGTTTTAATCTGCACATAGATTGGGCAAATCAAATCAGACACAATGCCGGAGAGGGGGAATTCCTGGAGTGTATACAAAGAACAAAGAACAAAGAACAATACAGCACAGGAACAGGCCCTTCGGCCCTCCCAGCCTGCGCCGATCACGTGTCCTATCTAGACCAACCGCCTGTATCCTTCTACACCCCGTCTGTTCATGTACCTGTCCAGATAAGTCTTAAAGGTCGCTAACGTATCTGCATCAGCCACCTCACTCGGCCGTGCATTCCAGGCCACCACCACCCTCTGTGTAAAAACCTCCCCCCGCACATCTCCACTGAACCTGTCCCCCCTCACCTTGAACTTGTGCCCCCTTGTAATTGTCATTTCCCCCCGGGAAAAAGCCCCCAACTGTTCACCCTATCCATACCCCTCATAATTTTATAAACTTCTATCAGGTCGCCCCTCAGCCTCCGTCTCTCCAGGGAGAACAATCCCAGGTTATTCAATCTCTCCTCATAGCTCATACCCTCCATACCAGGCAACATCCTGGTAAACCTTTTCTATACTCTCTCCAAAGTTTGGATGGGGTGGTGTTTGTGCAGTGTGTCCAGGAAGCTTTTCTAACACAGTATGTAGATTATCCGACCAGAAGGGAGGCCATATTGGAATTGGTACTTGGTAATGAACCAGGGCAAGTGATAGATTTGTTAGTGGGGGAGCATTTTGGAGATAGTGACCACAATTCTGTGACTTTCACTTTAGTAATGGAGAGGGATAGGTACGTGCAACAGGGCAAGGTTTACAATTGGGGGAAGGGTAAATACGATGTTGTCAGACAAGAATTGAAGTGCATAAGTTGGGAACATAGGCTGTCAGGGAAGGACACAATTGAAATGTGGAACTTGTTCAAGGAACAGGTGCTACGTGTCCTTGATATGTATGTCCCTGTCAGGCAGGGAAGAGATGGTCGAGTGAGGGAACCATGGTTGACAAGAGAGGTTGAATGTCTTGTTAAGAGGAAGAAGGAGACTTATGTAAGGCTGAGGAAACAAGGTTCAGACAGGGCATTGGAGGGATACAAGATAGCCAGGAGGGAACTGAAGAAAGGGATTAGGAGAGCTAAGAGAGGGCATGAAAAATCTTTGGCGGGTAGGATCAAGGAAAACCCCAAGGCCTTTTACACATATGTGAGAAATATGAGAATGACGAGAGCAAGGGTAGGTCCGATCAAGGACAGTAGCGGGAGATTGTGTATTGAGTCTGAAGAGATAGGAGAGGTCTTGAACGAGTACTTTTCTTCTGTATTTACGAATGAGAGGGGCCATATTGTTGGAGAGGACAGTGTGAAACAGACTGGTAAGCTCGAGGAGATACTTGTTAGGAAGGAAGATGTGTTGGGCATTTTGAAAAACTTGAGGATAGACAAGTCCCCCGGGCCTGATGGGATATATCCAAGGATTCTATGGGAAGCAAGAGATGAAATTGCAGAGCCGTTGGCAATGATCTTTTCATCCTCACTGTCAACAGGGATGATACCAGGGGATTGGAGAGTGGCGAATGTTGTGCCCCTGTTCAAAAAAGGGAATAGGGATAACCCTGGGAATTACAGGCCAGTTAGTCTTACTTCGGTGGTAGGCAAAGTAATGGAAAGGGTATTGAAGGATAGGATTTCTGAGCATCTGGAAAGACACTGCTTGATTAGGGATAGTCAGCACGGATTTGTGAGGGGTAGGTCTTGCCTCACAAGTCTGATTGAATTCTTTGAGGAGGTGACCAAGCACGAGAATGAAGGTAAAGCAGTGGATGTAGTGTACATGGATTTTAGTAAGGCATTTGATAAGGTTCCCCATGGTAGGCTTATGCAGAAAGTAAGGAGGCATGGGACAGTGAGAAATTTGGCCAGTTGGATAACGAACTGGTTAACCGATAGAAGTCAGAGAGTGGTGGTGGATGGCAAATATTCAGCCTGGATTCCAGTTACCAGTGGCGTACCGCAGGGATCAGTTCTGGGTCCTCTGCTGTTTGTGATTTTCATTAATGACTTGGATGAGGGAGTTGAAGGGTGGGTCAGTAAATTTGCAGACGATACGAAGATTGGTGGAGTTGTGGATAGTAAGGAGGGCTGTTGTCGGCTGCAAAGAGACATAGATAGGATGCAGAGCTGGGCTGAGAAGTGGCAGATGGAGTTTAACCCTGAAAAGTGTGAGGTTGTCCATTTTGGAAGGACAAATATGAATGCGGAATACAGGGTTAACGGTAGAGTTCTTGGCAATGTGGAGGAGCAGAGAGATCTTGGGGTCTATGGTCATACATCTTTGAAAGTTGCCACTCATGTGGAGAGAGCTGTGAAGAAGGCCTATGGTGTGTTCGCGTTCATTAACAGGGGGATTGAATTTAAGAGCCGTGAGGTGATGACGCAGCTGTACAAAACCTTGGTAAGGCCACATTTGGAGTACTGTGTACAGTTCTGGTCGCCTCATTTTAGGAAGGATGTGGAAGCTTTGGAAAAGGTGCAAAGGAGATTTACCAGGATGTTGCCTGGAATGGAGAGTAGGTCTTACGAGGAAAGGTTGAGGGTGCTAGGCCTTTTCTCATTAGATCAGAGAAGGATGAGGGGCGACTTGATAGAGGTTTATAAGATGATCAGGGGAATAGATAGAGTAGACAGTCAGAGACTTTTTCCCCGGGTGGAACAAACCATTACAAGGGGACATAAATTTAAGGTGAAAGGTGGAAGATATAGGATGGATATCAGAGGTAGGTTCTTTACCCAGAGAGTAGTGGGGGCATGGAATGCACTGCCTGTGGAAGTAGTTGAGTCGGAAACATTAGGGACCTTCAAGCGGTTATTAGATAGGTACATGGATTATGGTAGAATGCTGGGGTGCAGATTGATTTGTTCTTAATCTAGGGCAAACGTTCGGCACAACATCGTGGGCCGAAGGGCCTGTTCTGTGCTGTATTTTTCTATGTTCTAAGCCTCCACGTCCTTATGGCAGTGCGGTGACCAGAATTGGACACAGTATTCCAAATGTGGCCCAACCAACGTTCTATATAACTGTGACATAATTTTTGAGCTTTTACACTCGATACCCCGTCCGATGACAGCAAGCATGTCATCTGCTTTCTTTACCACCATTTCCACCTGTGCTGCCACTTTTCAGGGTCTGTGGACCTGCCCAGATCTCTCTGTGTCTCTGCTCCTGATGGTTCTGCCATTTAATTTCTAGCTCCCAAAATGCATCACCTCGCATTTGTCCGGGTTAAACTCCATCTGCCATTTCTCTGCCCAATTTTGCAGCCTATCTATGACAAATCCCAAATTTCTTTACCCGTCAGTCTGGCCTCAATAAAAGTCGAGATGGATTTGCAGGTACAGCATGAGTTATTTTATTTAGCTTGCAAGCTTTCCTCAATTCTCAGGAGCACGAAGCACATCCTGCTTCGTAGACTTCTGGAATCAAGTGAGGCTGTAGAACAAAGGAGTCTGTACTGATACATTCAACTGGCATCAAGTTTCACATACACGATGCCCATAGGTCATCCTATATCCCTCCTGACCTGTTGATATATTCTGATTGGCTCACTTCCAATCCCTTCCTCTGGCCCCTATTACCCAGCATCCTCTTCTCCTCCTTTGGTGGACACACCTCCTCCTTGCTTTGCCATGCGGTCTGAAATCCTTTGTCTGTGAACTCACCAGAATGAGACTGGCCTATCTCTACATTACAGTAACTAATATCTCGAAAGTAACTATTTTATATCACATTCGTCATTCCCTCCTTTTATCATTCCATGATAACCGAACTATCCAATCCATAGCTACGGTCCCTCATCTAAAAAGATCCGTCGCTGCATTTCCAATTCCTGGCGTAGCCCCCCTTCATCTGCTGCACCCTCATGGATTTTGACAGCTAAGATTTTAGGGGCGTTGATCTGTTCCAGTGCACCCCGCATTCTACCCATCACACATTTAAGGATGGCTGGGCCCACAAAGATGCGGCCAATAGCCACCACTAAATACATGACCATATTTATCAACCAGTCCTTCCAACCTCCAAATCCCCAGTTACCCCAAGCGCCAGGATCCTGCATTCCGTCCAGGTGATCCCGTATGTGATCCATAAATTTAGTGATGTTAGCGGTCAAGTCCTGAACTCCCATGATACACTTGCCCTGCACTATGGCGCTTACCCCACCCTCACGGGCCAGAAGATAGTCAAGAGCATACCGGTTCTGCATTGCAAACAACCGTAGCTGAGACAATTCCTTGGTTATTGCCCCGAGGGCTCCCAAGGTTTCATTTCCCAAGATGGTAAGGCCACAAATAAAATAATTCCTATTGCTGACAGCCAAGGAACCCCCCAGTAGCCCAGTTTATCTAGCTTCGAAACGCCCATTCAGGCCGCCCAGCAATGCGGAAAGCCCTAGTCACAACAGTGATATGAGAGACATTCCCCCAGCCACAAAGGAGCTGGAGGCCGGCGTTCAATGGAACGCAGGTGGTGTTGTAACAAACGCATTGGCCAGACGCCTGGGTGATATGATACCTCCTGTCCGTACAGGTGGGGAACAGACATGTTATATTTGTTTCCACCTCTACCAGCAAACAGCCGTACCCGTCACTGCTGAAACAATTCTCGTACGACCGGGAGTCCCTATTGGGAGTGAAATGGCTAGGTATGTACGCCCTCCACCGTTGCAGCCTATCATACTGTGAGTGGGAATTATCCCGAGGAAGGGGAAGGCAAATAGCCGGTGGTGCTGAACCCGGATCGTAAGGAAGAGTGACGTGCTCGGGCAGTGGCTCGGAATGCTGACAATGAACCACCGTTTGGGGAGTGCCCCAAAGCGGTGAAACAGAAAATAACCTAGACATCGCTGCGGGGTTTGGGTAGCAGACAACCCGTCCCTGGCCATACAAGCGGTGGTAAATCTGGTAGAAGAGATTCATACTACCCGGGTTTTCTTCAGTTTGGCCTTTAATTAACTTAAGTGTATCTCCCGATAACCTACGTTCTAGCTGTACTTCCCTTCTCACACGCCCCGTCCTCTCTCTAGTCCCTCTCTCTCTCCCACAACCTCTTCCTACGCTCTCCTGACGGTCTGATGTTACCTTTATCGCACCAATCTTAACACATCCAAAATCAAATTTACATGTACTCCCAAAACAAGGCAATGTCCATATAATGTTCCCTTCCCATCGCCGGGACCGGTGCAATTGCTTCATGAGTCCTGCATACTCCTTAACTTTGACGACCTTCCATGAGTCGATACCATGTCTTCGTATATGGGGGCAGCGAAGAACATCACCTTTGCATAGGTGATGTATCCTTGTAGATTGGTTGGGGTTACAAACATAGGTAATATTCCCCTTTTCCATGTCCGTTGTCAATAAGACTCCAAGCGAGGTGAGGCCGAATATCGCACAGACGGTGCGTAGCCAACCCATCATGCTCCACACCCGTAAAATAGCACTGGAGAAGGGTGGCAGGTTAATCTGTCCAAGAAAATGATACCCGTTATCAGAACTCAACTGAGCTGGTCTACTGTACCGGGGAATGATTTCCCGCATCAGAACTTTAACCACAGTAGCAGCTTTATTATCGATAGTCGGATACACCTCAACCCATCTGCTGAACACATCCACAATGACCAAAACATATTTGTAACATTGACACCTTTCCAACTCAATGTAATCCATTTGGAGCGTCTCAAAGGGACCACTGGGCAATGGGGTTTGCCCCTTCCCACAAGGGATACCTTTTCCGGTGTTATATTGCTGACAAATCAAACACCGATTACTGATACTCTGGGCCAACCCCTGCATTTTAGGGTGCCACCAAGTGTCCAGCAACAATTCACTAGTCCCTCGAGCCCCACAATGAGCTGCAAAGTGTACACATTCGATGACCCATAAAGCCAGTACATCAGACATACAAGTCTGATGTGCAGGCGTGGTCCATAAAGAGGAAACAGAATCATATGTACAACCTAACCGTTTCCACATTTGTTTATCACTCTCAGGAGCGTCCTCCTGTAACCTTATGACGTCTTGGATGGTTGGCATTGACTTGTCAGAAGCAGACACATTTATTGCAGAACGTTTAGTCTGACTTAACATTTTAGGCACCATCACTTGCTGAATTTGCGCGGCTGTCCGCGCTGCACAATCTGCTTGAATGTAAATCCTGTACTAATCGGTACTGGTCTGGTTTGGCTGGTTTAGGCACAGCAAGTATGGGGGTGTTACATTCTGATTGGCAAGGGACCAAAATACCCTGTTGCAACAGCTCTCGGATTAATTTGTCTATAGACGGAGCAGCTTGAGATTTCAGAGGGTATTGCCGAATGGAAGGTAGCTTTACATGATCCTTAATCGTTACCTTTATAGGTGTAACATTTGTCTTTCCCACGTGTGATGGGTATTTCGCCCAGACCTGTGGATTGACATATTCCAACACATCATACCCGGTGATGCTGCAGTCGAGTGTTAATTGTTTCAGGGATCTCAAAATATTTTATGGCAGTGCCGTCCGGCATGACTTGAAGTGCGTACTCGCTACATTACAGTAACTAATATCTCTAAAGTAACTATTTTATATCACATTCGTCATCTATATCCTGTTGTTTTCTCTGACAATCTTCATCACTATCCGCAACTCCTGTAATCTTAACATACGGGCTGGTTTTCTTGAGCACTATGTGGAGGAACCAACTAGAGAGCAGGCCACCTTAGACTGGGTACGGTGTAATGAGAAGGGAGTCATTGCCAATCTGGCTGAACGAGACCCCTTAGGGCTGAGCGACCATATCATGATGGAATTGTTTATCAAGATGAAGAGTGAAGAAGTTGATTCGGAGACTAGGGGCTGAATCTTAGTAAAGGAAACTATGAAGATATGGGGTGGGATTCTCCCATGCCCCGCCGGGTCGGATAATCGCCCAGGGGTGGGCGGCGTGAATCCCACCCCGCCGCTCCGACGCCGGCTGTCGAATTCTCCGGCGCCGGTTTTCGGGCGGGGGCGGGGATCACGCTGCACAGGTCGGGGCCCGTTGGCAGCGCCCCCACCCCCCCCGGCAATTCTCCAGGCCCCGATATGTTTTTAAGATAAAGATCGATAGTTTTTGAAGAATAAAGGGATTAAGGGTTATGGTGTTCGGGCCGGAAAGTGGAGCTGAGTCCACAAAAGATCAGCCATGATCTCATTGAATGGCGGAGCAGGCTCGAGGGGCCAGATGGCCTACTCCTGCTCCTAGTTCTTATGTTCAATCCACATTCCCCAGCTCCTGCCGAATTTTGGTATAGTTGGCCTTCCCCCAATTTAGCACTCGTCCTTTAGGACCACTCTCGCCTTTGTCCATGAGTATTCTAAAACTTAAGGAATAGAACATAGAACATAGAACATTACAGCGCAGTACAGGCCCTTCAGCCCTCGATGTTGCGCCGACCTGTGAAACCACTCTACAGCCCATCGACACTATTCCCTTATCGTCCATATGTCTATCCAATGACCATTTGGATGCTCGTAGTGTTGGCGAGTCCACTACTGTTGCAGGCAGGGCATTCCACGCCCTTACTACTCTCTGAGTAAAGAACCTACCTCTGACATCTGTCCTATATCTATCTCGCCTCAATTTAAAGCTATGTCCCCTCGTGCTAGACATCACCATCCGAGGAAAAAGACTGTCCACCCTATCCAATCTTCTGATCATCTTGTATGCCTCAATTAAGTCACCTCTTAACCTTCTTCTCTCTAACGAAAACAGCCTCAAGTCCCTCAGTCTTTCCTCATAACATCTTCCCCCCATACCAGGGATCTATGTACATGGACACCGAGATCTCTCTGCTCATCCACACTGCCAAGAATCTTACCATTAGCCCAGTACTCTGTCTTTCTGTTATTCCTTCCAAAATGAATCACCTCACACTTTTCTGCATTAAACTCCATTTGCCACCTCTCAGCCCAGCGCTGCGGCTTATCTATGTCCCTCTGTAACTTGTAACATCCTTCCGCACTGTCCACAACTCCACCGACTTTAGTGTCATCTGCAAATTTACTCACTCATCCTTCTACGCTCTCCTCCAGGTCATTTATAAAATGACAAACAGCAGTGGCCCCAAAACAGATCCTTGTGGTACACCACTAGTAACTGGACTCCAGTCTGAACATTTCCCATCAACCATCACCCTTTGTCTTCTTCCAGCTAGCCAATTTCTGATCCAAACCGCTAAATCTCCCTGAATCCCATGCCTCCGTATTTTCTGCAGGAGCCTACCGTGGGGAACCTTATCAAACGCTTTACTGAAATCCATATACACCACGTCAACTGCTTTACCCTCATCCACCTATTTGGTCACCTTCTCAAAGAACTCAATAAGGTTTGTGAGGCATGACCTACCCTTCACAAAACCGTGTTGACTATCTCTAATCAAATTATTCCTTTCCAGATGATTATACATCCTACCTCTTATAAGCCTTTCCAAGATTTTGCCCACAACAGAAGTAGGCTCACTGGTAGTAGAAGTAGGGCAGCACTGTAGCATTGTGGATAGCACAATTGCTTCACAGCTCCAGGGTCCCAGGTTCGGTTCTGTGTGTGTGCGTGGGTTTCCTCCGGGCGCTCCGGTTTCCTCCCACAGTCCAAAGGTGTGCAGGTTAGGTGGATTGACCATAATAAATTGCCCTTTGTGTCCAAAATTGCCCTTAGTGTTGTGTGGGGTTACTGGGTTATGGGGATAGGGTGGAAGTGTTGACCTTGGGTAGGGTGCTCTTTCCAAGAGCTGGTGCAGACACGATGGGCCGAATGGCCTCCTTCTGCACTGTAAATTCTATGATCTATGATCTATGATCTATGGTCTATAGTTACTGGAGTTGTCTCTACTCCCCTTCTTGAACAAGGGGACAACATTTGCTATCCTCCAGTCTTCTGGCACTATTCCTGTCGACAAAGATGACTTAAAGATCAAAGCCAAAGGCTCAGCAATCTCCTCCCTAGCTTCCCAGAGAATCCTAAAATAAATCCCATCCGGCCCAGGGAACTTATCTATTTTCACACTTTCCAGAATTGCTAACACCTCCTCCTTATGAACCTCAAGCCCTTCTAGTCTAGTAGCCTGAATCTCAGTATTCTCCTCGACAACATTGTCTTTTTCCTGTGTGAATACTGACAAAAAATATTCATTTAGCACCTCTCCTATCTCCTCGGACTCCAAACACAACTTCCCACTACTGTCCTTGACTGGCCCTACTCTTACCCTAGTCATTCTTTTATTCCTGACATATCTATAGAAAGCTTTTGGGTTATCCTTGGTCCCATCTGCCAAAGACTTCTCATGTCCCCTCCTGGCTCTTCTTAGCTCTCTCTTTAGGTCCTTCCTAGCTAACTTGTAACTCTCGAGCGCCCTAACTGAACCTTCATGTCTCATCTTTACATACGCCTCCTTCTTCCTCTTGACAAGTGTTTCGACTGCATTAGTAAACCACGGTTCCCTTGCTCGACCACTTCCTCCCTGCCTGACAGGTACATACTTATCAAGGACATGCAGTAGCTGTTCCTTGAACAAGCTCCACATTTCCATTCTGCCCATCCCCTGCAGTTTTCCTCTCCGTCCGATGCATCCTAAGTCTTACCTCATCGCATCATAATCGCCTTTCCCCCAGATATAACTCTTGCCCTGCGGTATATACCTATCCCTTTCCATCACTAATGTAAACGTAATCGAATTGTGGTCACTATCACCAAAGTGCTCACCTACCTCCAAATCTAACACCTGTCCTGGTTCATTACCCAGTACCAAATCCAATAAGGCCTCGCCTCTCGTTGGCCTATCTACATACTGTGTCAGGAAACCCTCCTGCACACATTGGACAAAAACGGACCCATCTAAAGTACTCGAACTATAGCGTTTCCAGTCAATATTTGGGAAGTTAAAGTCCCCCATAACAACTACCCTGTTGCTTTCGCTCCTATCCAGAATCATCTTTGCAGTCCTTTCCTCTACATCTCTGGAACTTTTCGGAGGCCTATAGAAAGCTCCTAACAGGGTGACCTCTCCTTTCCTGTTTCGAACCTCAGCCCATACTTCCTCAGTAGACAAGTCCTCATCAAACGTCCTTTCTGCCACCGTAATACTGTCCTTGACTAACAATGCCACCCCTCCCCCTCTTTTACCACCTTCCCTGAGCTTACTGAAATATCTAAACCCCGGCACCTGCAACAACCATTCCTGTCCCTGCTCTATCCATGTCTCCGAAATGGCCACAACATCGAAGTCCCAGGTACCAACCCATGTTGCAAGTTCACCCACCTTATTCCGGATGCTCCTGGCATTGAAGAAGACACACTTTAAACCACCTTCCTGCCTGCCGGTACACTCCAGCAACTTTGAAACCTTACTCATGACCTCACTACTCTCAACCTCCTGTATACTGGAGCTACAATTCAGGTTCCCAAGCCCCTGCTAAACTAGTTTAAACCCTCCCGAAGAGCATTAGCAAATTTCCCCCCCAGGATATTGGTACCCCTCTGGTCCAGGTGTAGACCATCCCGTTTGTAGAGGTCCCACCGACCCCAGAATGAGCCCCAATTATCCACAAATCTGAAACCCTCCCTCCTGCACCATCCCTGTAGCCACGTGTTCAACTCCTCTCTCTCCCTATTCCTCGTCTCGCTATCACGTGGCATGGGTAACAACCCAGAGATAATAATTCTGTTTGTCCTAGATCTAAGTTTCCACCCTAGCTCCCTAAATTCCTGCCTTACATCCCCATCCCTTTTCTTACCTGTGTCGTTGGTACCTATGTGGACCACGACTTGGGGCTGCCCCCCCTTAAGGATCCCGAAAACACGATCTGGGAAATCACGCACCCTGGCACCTGGGAGGCAACACACCAACCGTGAGTCTCTCTCGTTCCCACAGAATCTCCTATCTATCCCCCTAACTATGGAGTCTCCAATGACTAATGCTCTACTCCTCTCCCCCCTTCCCTTCTGAGCAACAGGGACAGACTCTGTGCCAGAGACCTGTACCCCATGGCTTACCCCTGGTAAGTCCCCACACCCCACCAACAGTATCCAAAGCGGTATACTTGTTACTAAGGGGAACAACCACAGGGGATCCCTGTACTGACTGCTTCCTCCCAGCCCCTCTCACCGTCACCCATCTATCTTTATTCTTCGGAGTAACTACATCCCTGAAGCTTCTATCTATGACCAACTCTGCCTCCCGAATGATCCGAAGTTCATCCAGCTCCAGCTCCAGTTCCCTAACACGGTTTCTGAGGAGCTGGAGATGGGTGCACTTCCCACAGGTGAAATCAGCAGGGACACTGACGCCGTCCCTCACCTCAAACATTCTGAAGGAGGAACATTGCACTACCTTCCCTGCCATCCCCTCTAGATAAAAAAAGAAAAAGAAAGAAAGAGCTTACCTGATATTCACTCCCTTCACAGCAAGCACTCCCTCAGCAACCTCTACGCCCCGCACGATAACACCTGAGGGAAAGTAAAAGAAAAACTACTTGCCAGTCACCAGCCAATCCCTTACCAGCAGGCTGTGACGTCACGGTTCAACTTCTTTCTACTTCTACCTGCCCTCGAGCCTTCCTCTTGATCTTTACAGCGGTTGGTTTTTTTTGGTTAGAGGAGGGGGTCGGGAGGGAAACACTGAAGAAGTGTTTCGGGTGTAAGTGTCACTTGACAACAGCTCCTCCACAAACCACCTTCAAGTTAGGGTGAGCACACGGATGTATGCAAATTTCCCGTGCAACAGCCAATCAGCAGCTCGGCTCTACTGCCCTCTGCTGGATGCTTGTCTTCACTTGAACAGCTAGGGTCTCTTGCTCGGGTACACCTGCAAGTTAGGGTGAGCACACGGGACGTATGCAAATATCCCCCGCAACAGCCAATCAGCAGCTCCGATCTACTGGCCTCTGCTGGATGCTTGTCTGCACTTGAACAGCGAGCGTCTCTTGCTCAGGTACACCTTCAAGTTAGGGTGAGCACACCGACGTATGCAAATTTCCCAAAGTAATCCCCGACTGAAACTTCAACCACCTGGCCGGGTTCATTCCCCAACACCAGGTCCAGTACGGCCCCTTCACGAGTTGGACTATTTACATACTGCTCTAGAAAACCCTCCTGGATGCGTTAGCAAAAGCACCCCCAAGGACATTGGTTCCAGTCCATCCCAGGTGTAGACCGCCCAATTTGTCGTAGTCCCACCTCCCAGAACCGGTCCCAAGGTCCCAAAAATCTGAACCCCTCCCTCCTGCACCATGTCTCAAGCCACGCATTCATCCTGCCTATTCTTTCATTTCTACTCTGACTACCACGTGGCATTGGTAGCAATCCTGAGATTACTACCTCTGAGGGCTGACTTTTTAACTTGGCTCCTAACTCCCTAAATTCTGCTTGTAGGACCTCATCCCGTTTTCTACCTATATCATTGGTGCCTATATGCACCACGACAACTGGCTGTTCATCCTCCCCCTTCAAAATGTTCTGCAGCCGATCTGAGACATCCCTGACCCGTGCACCCGGGAGGCAACATACCATTCGGGAGTCTCGTTTTCGACCACAGAACCGCCTATCTACTCCCCTTACAATTGAATCCCCTATGACTATAGCCCTTCCACTCTTTTTCCCGCCCTTCTGTACAGCAGAGCCAGCCACGGTGCCATGAACCTGGCTGCTGCTGCCTTCCCCTGGTGAGTCATCTCCCCCAACAGTATCCAAAACGGTATAACTGTTTTGGAGGGAGATGACCGCCGGGGACACCTGCACTGCCTTCCTGCTTTTTCTCTACCTTTTGGTCACCCATTCCCTTTCTCCCTCACCAATCCTAATCTGCGGTGTGACCAATTTGCTAAACGTGCTATCCAGGACCTCCTCAGCATCGCAGATGCTCCAAAATGAGCCCATCCGCAGCTCCAGAGCCGTCATGCGGTCTAACAAGAGCTGCAGCTGGACACACTTCCCGCACATGAAGGAGCCAGGGACATCAGCCACATCCCTGAGCTCCCACATTGAGCAAGAGGAGCATAACACAGGTCTGAGATATCCTGCCATTTTAAATCTTAAACTTAACTGAGTCCAGCTATATCATCAAATAATAGATAAATGAAAAAGAAAAAAAAAGAAAGATTGTTACCAATCACACGATTTAAAAAAATAGAAATAGAAAAACCTTACCTTATCAACACACCTCAAGGAAAAGAAAAAACTACTTACCAGTCACCAACCATCACTTACCTGCTGGCTGAGACGTCGCAGTTCAACTTCTTTCTACTTCTACATGCCCTCGACTCTCCCTCTTGATCTTTACCCGGCTGGGATCTTTTCAGTGATTGGGTTTTTTTTGTTTAGAGGAGGAGGTAGGGAGGGAAACACTGAAGAAGTGTTTGGGGTTTAACTGTCACTTGACAACAGCTCCTCCACAAACCACCTTCTGGATACAGTGACCGCAATGCACTGATGCAAATTGTCCCCGCAACAGCCAATTGGCGGCTTCACTCTGCTGGATGCTTGCCTTCACTTGAATACGGTGGGTGTCTTGCTCAGGTACACCTTCTGGATACAGTGACCGCAATGCACTGATGCTAATTTTCCCCGCAACAGCCAATCAGCGGCTCCGCTCTGCTGCCCTCTGCTTGCCTTCACTTGAATACGCTCTAGGAGTCCCCGCCCCCTTAGCCGGGGAGCTCGTATTTGGTGCGACTCAAGGGGAGACTGATTGCTCCACCCCGCAGGTCACGTGCAGGTTCTAACAATATTACATTGTGTTTTCTAGCGCTCTCTAACGGACGCTTCTGGATCACCCCAGACACGTTCCATGACGATGAGAAGATTCAGTTGAACCGGGAAGTGAAGGTATCTTGCCAGGTGGACGCAGTGCCACAGGATGAACTGATTTACAGCTGGTACAAGAATGGCAAGGTCCTCAAACCCACCAATAGGATCATCATCTCCAAAAATGACCAGGAGTTTCAGCCAGGATCCACAAGTCTGGATATCATTGATATGAGATTCTCCGACTCTGCGACCTACACCTGTGTGGCATCATTACGGAGCCAGGCTGTGCCCGCCATCAGCATTGATGTCAACATCTCCACCAACATTGGTAAGGATTGGTACAACATACGTGCACCCTCTATCTTCAGCCAATTCTTCACCAGGGGCATAATGTTACTATGGATCTGCCAATTGTATCCTGGTGCTTTACTAAGATTACTTTCCCCGTAGATTCACACAAACCTGTCCCTATCTTGCCTCAGCTCCTGTGATGCTGAATGTTAGAACAGAGAAAACTGGAGCAAAAGTAGCCATTAGGCCCCTCCAACCTGCTCCGCCATTCAACAAGTCCATGGTCGATCTGTTTGTGTTTAAATTCCACATTCATATCTACCCCACCCCCAATAACTTTTGATTTGCTTCCCTAACTCTCATTACCTAATACTCTCCACTTAATACTGCGTAATACACTCATTACCAGTCCCTTTATCATGAATATTATCATTACCACACTGTATGTCTTTAATACTATCATTCCTGCTTCCATTAGTCTTCAATACTCTCATTCCCGCTCCCGTTAGTCTTTAATACTCTCATTATCGTTCCATTCAGTCTTTAATACGCTAATTACCTCTTCCTTTAGTCTTTAATACTCTCATTACCGCTCCCTTTAGACTTTAATACTCTCATTATCTCTCCCTTTAGTCTATAATGCTCTAATTACTGCTCCCTTACCGCCCCCTTTAGTCTTTAATACTCTCACACTGCTCCCTTAATACTTTAATACTCTCATTACCGCTCCCTTTAGACTTTAATACTCTCATTACTGCTCCCTTTAGTCTTTAATACTCTTGTTACCGCTCCCTTTAGAATTTAATACTCTCATTATTGCTCACTTTTGACTTTAATACTCTCACTACTGCTCCCTTTATTCTATAATATTCTAATTACTGCTCCCTTTAGTCTAGAATACTCTCATTACTGCACCTTTAGACTTTAATACTCGCATTAGAGCTCATTTTAGTCTTTAATACTCTCATTACTGCTCCCTTTTGACTTTAATACTCTCAGCACTGCCCCCTTGAGTCTATAATACTCTTATTACTGCTCCCTTTAGTCTATAATACTCTCATTCCCGCTCCCTTTAATCTTTAACACTCTCATTAGAGCTCCCTTTAGTCTTTAATGCTCTCATCACAGCATCCTTAAGACTTTAGTACTCTTATTATCATTCCCTTCAGTCTTTAATACTCTAAGTGCCACTCCATTTAATCTTTAATACTCTCATTTTCTCTCCCTTTAGTCCATAGTACTCTCATTACCACTCCCTTTCATCTATAATACTCTCATTACCGCTCCCTTTAGTCTATAATATTCTCATTACCGCTCCCTTTGGACTTTAATACTCTCATTACCGCTCCCTTTATCTTTAATACTCTCATTACCGCTCCCTTTAGTCTATAATACACTCATCAATACTTCCTTAAGACATTGATACTCTCATTATCATTCCCTTTAGTCTTTAATACTCCCATCACCACTTCCTTTAGACTTTAATACTCTCATTATCGTTCCCTTCAGTCTTTGATACTCTCATTACTGCACCCTTTGGACTTTAATACTCTCATTACCACTCTCTTTGGTCTTTAATACTCTCATTCCCACACCCGTTCGTCTTTAATACTCTCATTACCACTCTCTTTAGTCGTCAATACTCTCATTCCCACTCCCGTTAGTCTTTAATACTCTCATTATCATTCCATTCAGTCTTTAATACGCTAATTACCTCTTCCTTTAGTCTTTAATACTCTCATTACTGCTCCCTTAATACTTTAATACTCTCATTACCGCTCCCTTTAGACTTTAATACTCTCATTACTGCTCCCTTTAGTCTTTAATACTCTTGTTACCGCTCCCTTTAGAATTTAATACTCTCATTATTGCTCACTTTTGACTTTAATACTCTCACTACTGCTCCCTTTATTCTATAATATTCTAATTACTGCTCCCTTTAGTCTAGAATACTCTCATTACTGCACCTTTAGACTTTAATACTCGCATTAGAGCTCATTTTCGTCTTTAATACTCTCATTACTGCTCCCTTTTGACTTTAATACTCTCAGCACTGCTCCCTTGAGTCTATAATACTCTTATTACTGCTCCCTTTAGTCTATAATACTCTCATTCCCGCTCCCTTTAATCTTTAACACTCTCATTAGAGCTCCCTTTAGTCTTTAATGCTCTCATCACAGCTCCCTTAAGACTTTAGTACTCTTATTATCATTCCCTTCAGTCTTTAATACTCTAAGTGCCACTCCATTTAATCTTTAATACACTCATTATCTCTCCCTTTAGTCCATAGTACTCTCATTACCACTCCCTTTCATCTATAATACTCTCATTACCGCTCCCTTTAGTCTATAATACTCTCATTACCGCTCCCTTTGGACTTTAATACTCTCATTACCGCTCCCTTCATCTTTAATACTCTCATTACCGCTCCCTTTAGTCTATAATACTCTCATTCCCGCTACCTCTAGTCTTTAATACTCTCATTACCACTCCCTTTAGTCTTTAATACTCTCATTACCGCTCCCTTTAGTCTATAATACTTTCATTAGAGCTCCTTTTTGTCTTTCATGCTCTCATCACTGCTCCCTTAAGACTTTAATACTCTTATTATCGTTCCCTTCAGTCTTTAATACTCTAATTGCCACTCCCTTTGATCTTTAATGCTCTCATTAGCTCTCCCTTTAGTCTATAATACTCTCATCAATACTTCCTTAAGACTTTGATACTCTCATTATCATTCCCTTCAGTCTTTAATATGCCATGTACCACTCCCTTTAGTCTATAATACTCTCATTACCGCTCCCTTTAGACTTTAATACTCTCATTACTGCTTCCTTTAGTCTTTAATACTCTTGTTACCACTCCCTTCAGTCTTTAATAGTCTCATTCTCGCTCACCTTTTACTTTAATACCCTCACTACTGCTCCCTTTATTCTATAATATTCTAATTACTGCTCCCTTTAGTCTGTAAGACTTTCATTACTGCACCTTTAGTCTTTAATACTCTCATTAGAGATCCCTTTAATCTTTAATGCTCTCATTACTGCTCCCTTTTGTCTTTAATACACTCAGGACTGCTCCCTTTAGTCTATAGGGGCGTGTTTGCTAGAGCTGTTGTGGAGAGTTTAAACTAATGTGGCAGGGGGCTGGGAACCGATGCAGGAAGTTGGAAGGTAGTAAAACAGGGACAGAAACAAAAGGCAGTAAGGGGGAAAGTGTAAGGCAGAGAAGCCATAGTTAAAAATCAAAAAGGGCGACAGTACAAGGTACAGTGACTGAGGGGAGCTCAGTGAATAGGACCAGGAATACTAAAAGGAATAAAACAGGAAGTAAAAACATTAATGGTAAGCGACGTGGCAGGTTGTTACATGAAGATATGGGTTCAACAACAAGGAAAATTAGGAAAAAGTTAAGAGGAAATATAATTTAGGAGAGGTTACTGATCGAGGTGTTAAGATTCAGAACAGAGGTAAAAAAGCCAACATAAGTGTACTTTACCTGAATGCTCGTAGTATTCCGAATAAGGTAAATGAGTTGATGGCGCAAATCATCGTGAATGACTATGATTTAGTGGTCATTACTGAAACATGGTTAAAGGATGGTCACGACTGGGAGTTAAATATCCAAGGGTATCAAACTATTCGGAAGGACAGAGTGGATGGTCAGGGAGGTGGTGTAGCTCTGTTAATTAAGGATGACATCCGGGCAATAGTAAGGGATGACATCGGTGCTATGGAGGATAAGGTTGAATCCATTTGGATGGAAATTAGGAATAGTAAGGCGAAAAAGTCACTGATAGGAGTAGTCTATAGGCCACCAAATAGTAACATTATGGTGGGGCAGGCAATAAACAAAGAAATAGCTGATGCATGTAGAAATGGTACAGCAGTTATCATGGGGGATTTTAATCGACATGTCGATTGGTTTAACCAGGTCGGTCAAGGCAGCCTTGAGGAGGAGTTTATAGAATGTATCTGCGATAGTTTCCTAGAACAGTATGTAATGAAACCTACAAGGGAACAAGCGGTCCTAGATCTGGTCCTGTGTAATGAGACAGGATTGATTCAGGATCTCATAGTTAGGGATCCTCTTGGAAGGAGCGATCACAAAATGGTGGAATTTCAAATACAGATGGAGGGCGAGAAGGTAAAATCAAGCACTAGTGTTTTGTGCTTAAACAAAGGAGATTGCAATGGAATGAGAAGAACCAGCAAAGGTAGACTGGGAGCAAAGACTTTATAGTGAAACAGTTGAGGAACAGTGGAGAACCTTCCAAGCGATTTTTCACAGTGCTCAGCAAAGGTTTATACCAACAAAAAGGAAGGATGGTAGAAGGAGGGAAAACCGACCGTGGATATCTAAGGAAATAAGGGAGAGTATCAAATTGAAGGAAAAAACATACAAAGTGGCAAAGTTTAGTGTGAGACTAGAGGACTGGGAAATCTTTCGGGGGCAACAGAAAGCTATTAAAAAGCTATAAAGAAGAGTAAGATAGATTATGAGAGTAAACTTGCCCAGAATATAAAAACAGAGAGTAAAAGTTTTACAAATATATAAAACAAAAAAGAGTGGCTAAGGTAAATATTTGTCCATCAGAGGATGAGAAGGGAGATTTAATAATGGGAGATGAGGAAATGGCTGAGGAACTGAACAGGTTTTTTGGGTCGGTCTTCACAGTGGAACACACAAATAACATGCCAGTGACTGATGGAAATGAGGCTATGACAGGTGAGGACCTTGAGTGGATTGTTATCACTAAGGAGGTAGTGATGGGCAAGCTAATGGGGCTAAAGGTAGACAAGTTTCCTGGCCCTGATGGAATGCATCCCAGAGTGCTAAAAGAGATGGCTAGGGAAATTGCAAATGCACTAGTGATAATTTACCAAAATTCACTAGACTCTGGGGTGGTCCCGGCGGATTGGAAATTACCAAACGTGACACCACTGTTTAAAAATGGAGGGAGGCAGAAAGTGGGTAATTATAGGCCAGTGAGCTTAACTTCGGTAGTAAGGAAGATGCTGGAATCTATCATCAAGGAAGAAATAGCGAGGCATCTGGATGGAAATTGTCCCATTGGACAGACGCAGCATGGGTTCATAAAGGGCAGGTCGTGCCTAACTAATTTAGTGGAATTTTTTGAGGACATTACCAGTGTGGTAGATAATGGGGAGCCAATGGATGTGGTATATCTGGATTTCCAGAAAGCTTTTGACAAGGTGCCGCACAAAAGGTTGATGCATAAGATAAAGATGCATGGCATTAAGGGGAAAGTAGTAGCATGGATAGAGGATTGGTTAATTAATAGAAAACAAAGAGTGGGGATTAATGGGTGTTTCTCTGGTTGGCAATCAGTAGCTAGTGGTGTCCCTCAGGGATCAGTGTTGGGCCCACAACTGTTCACAATTTACATAGATGATTTGGAGTTGGGGACCAAGGGTAATGTGTCCAAGTTTGCAGACGACACTAAGATGAGTGGTAAAGCAAAACGTGCAGAGGATACTGGAAGTCTGCAGAGGGATTTGGATAGGCTAAGTGAATGGGCTAGGGTCTGGCAGATGGAATACAATGTTGACAAATGTGAGGTTATCCATTTTGGTAAGAATAACAGCAAAAGGGATTATTATTTAAATGATAAAATATTAAAATATGCTACTGTGCAGAGAGACCTGGGTGTGCTAGTGCATGAGTCGGAAAAAGTTGGTTTACATGTACAACAGGTGATTAAGAAGGCAAATGGAATTTTGTCCTTCATTGCTAGAGGGATGGAGTTTAAGACTAGGGAGGTTATGCTGCAATTGTATAAGGTGTTAGTGAGGCCACACCTGGAGTATTGTGTTCAGTTTTGGTCTCCTTACTTGAGAAAGGATGTACTGGCGCTGGAGGGTGTGCAGAGGAGATTCACTAGGCTAGGTACATCCCAGAGCTGAAGGGGTTGAGCAGACTGGGACTGTACTCATTGGAATTTAGAAGGATGAGGGTTGATCTTATAGAAACATATAAGATTATGAAGGGAATAGATAGGATAGATGCGGGCAGGTTGTTTCCACTGGCGGGTGAAAGCAGAACTCGGGGGCATAGCCTCAAAATAAGGGGAAGTAGATTTAGGACTGAGTTTAGGAGGAACTTCTTCACCCAAAGGGTTGTGAATCTATGGAATTCCTTGCCCAGTGAAGCAGTAGAGGCTCCTTCATTAAATGTTTTTAAGATAAAGATAGATATTTTTTTGAAGAATAAAGGGATTAAGGGTTATGGTGTTCAGGCCGGAAAGTGGAGCTGAGTCCACAAAAGATCAGCCATGATCTCATTGAATGGTGGAGCAGGCTCGAGGGGCCAGATGGCTGACTCCTGCTCCTAGTTCTTATGTTCTTATGTTATGTTCTCATAATACTCTCATTACTGCTCCTTTTAGTCTTTAATACTCTCATTACCACTCCTTTAGACTTTAATACTGTCATTACAGCTCCCTTTAGTCTTTAATGCTCTCATTATTGCTCCCTTTTGACTTTAATACTCTCATTACCGCTCCCTTTAGTCACTCATACTCTCATTACCGCTCCCTTTAGTCTATAATACTCTCATTACTGCTCCCTTTAGTCTATAATGCTCTCATTATTGCTCCCTTTAGACTTTAATACACTCATTACTGCTCTTTAGACTTTGCATCAGTATTCACCAAACAGAAGAAATTGGTGGATGTTGAGTCTGGAGAAGGGGGTGTAGATAGCCTGGGTCACATTGAGATCCAAAAAGACGAGGTGTTGGGCATCTTGAAAAATATAAAGGTAGATAAGTCCCCAGGGCCTGATGGGATTTACCCCAGAATACTGAAGGAGGCTGGAGAGGAAATTGCTGAAGCCTTGACAGAAATCTTTGGATCCTCGCTGTCTTCAGGTGATGTCCCGGATATTGGAGAATAGCCAATGTTGTTCCTTTGTTTAAGAAGGGTTGCAAGGATAATCCAGGGAACTACAGGCTGGTGAGCCTTATGTCAGTGGTAGGGAAATTACGGAAGATAATTCTTCTAGAAGGATCTACTCCCATTTGGAAGCAAATGGACGTATTAGTGAGAGGCAGCACGGTTTTGTGAAGGGGAGGTCGTGTCACGCTAAATTGATAGAGTTTT
Organism: Scyliorhinus torazame; assembly: GCF_047496885.1. Taxonomy (NCBI): domain Eukaryota; kingdom Metazoa; phylum Chordata; class Chondrichthyes; order Carcharhiniformes; family Scyliorhinidae; genus Scyliorhinus; species Scyliorhinus torazame. Next base: position 359,892,942 of record NC_092710.1, on the reverse strand, counting down.
TCGAGGAGGTCACTAAGATGATTGATGCAGGTAGGGCAGTGGATGTTGTCTATATGGACTTCAGTAAGGCCTTTGACAAGGTCCCTCATGGCAGACTTGTACAAATGGTGAAGTCACACGGGATCAGGGGTGAGCTGGCAAGGTGGATACAGAACTGGCTAGGTCATAGAGGCAGAGAGTAGCAATGGAAGGGTGCTTTTCTGATTGGAGAGCTGTGACTAGTGGTGTTCCGCAGGGATCAGTGCTGGGACCTTTGCTGTTTGTAGTATATATGAATGATTTGGAGGAAAATGTAACTGGTCTGATTAGTAAGTTTGCAGATGACACAAAGGTAGGTGGAATTGCGGATAGCGATGAGGACTGTCAGAGGATACAACAGGATTTAGATCGTTTGGAGACTTGGGCGGAGAGATGGCAGATGGAGTTTAATCCGGACAAATGTGAGGTAATGCATTTTGGAAGGTTTAGTGCAGGTAGGGAATATACAGTGAATGGTAGAACCCTCAAGAGTATTGAAAGTCAGAGAGATCTAGGTGTACAGGTCCACAGGTCACTGAAAGGGGCAACACAGGTTGAGAAGGTAGTCAAGAAGGCATACGGCATGCTTGCCTTCATTGGCCGGGTCTTTGAGTATAAGAATTGGCAAGTCATGTTGCAGCTGTATAGAACTTAGTTAGGCCACACTTGGAGTATAGTGTTCAATTCTGGTCGCCACACTACCAGAAGGATGTGGAGGCTTTAGAGAGGGTGCAGAAGAGATTTACCAGAGTGTTGCCTGGTATGGAGGGCATTAGCTATGAGGAGCGATTGAATAAACTCGGTTTGTTCTCACTGGAACGACGGAGGTTGAGGGGCGACCTGATAGAGGTCTACAAAATTATGAGGGGCATAGACAGAGTGGATAGTCAGAGGCTTTTTCCCAGGGTAGAGGGGTCAATTACTAGGGGGCATAGGTTTAAGGTGCGAGGGGCAGGGTTTAGAGGAAATGGACGAGGCAAGTTTTTTACACAGAGGGTAGTGGGTGCCTGGAACACGCTACCGGAGGAGGCGGTGGAAGCAGGGACGATAGTGACATTTAAGGGGCATCTTGACAAATACAAGAATAGGATGGGACTAGAGAGATACGGACCCAGGAAGTGTAGAAAATTTAATTTAGACAGGCAGCATGGTCGTCACAGGCTTGGAGGGCCGAAGGGCCTGTTCCTGTGCTGTTCTTTTCTTTGTTCTTTGTTCTTTAATACTCTCATTACTGCTCCGTTTAGATTTTAATACTCTCATTATCGCTCCCTTTAGTCTTTAATACTCTCATTACCGCTCCATTTAGACTTTAATACTCTCAATACCACTCCCTTTAGTACTTAATACTCTCATTACCGCTCCCTTTAGTCTTTAATACTCTCAATACAGCTCCCTTTAGACTTTAATGCTCTCAATACCGCTCCTTTTAGTCATTAATACTGTCATTACTGCTCCCTTCTGTCTTTAATACTCTCATTACCGCTCCCTTTAGACTTTAATACTCGCAATACCGCTCCCTTTAGACTTTAATACTCTCATTACTGCTCCCTTTAGACTTTAATACTCTCAATACCGCTCCCTTTAGACCTTAATACTCTCAATACCGCTCTCTTTAGACTTTAATACTCACACTACTGCTCCCTTTTGACTTTAATACGCTCAATACCGCTCGCTTTAGTCTTTAATACTCTCATTACTGCTCCCTTTTGTCTTTAATAGTCTCATTACCGCTCCCTTTAGACTTTAATACTCTCATTACCACTCCCTTTAGACTTTAATAATCTCAATAACGCTCCCTTTAGACTTTAATACTCTCAATACCGCTCCTTTTAGTCTTTAATACTCTCATTACTGCTCCCTTTAGAATTTAATACTCTCAATACCACTCCCTTTAGACTTTAATACTCTCATTACTGCTCCCTTTAGTCTTTAATACTCTCATTACCGCTCCCTTTAGTCTTTAGTTCTCTCATTACTGCTCCCTTTAGTCTTTAATACTCTCATTACTGCTCCTTTGAGTCTTTAATACTCTCATTACCGCTCCCTTTAGTCTTTAATACTCTCATTACCCCTCCCTTTAGTCTTTAATACTCTCAATACCGCTCCCTTTAGACTTTAATACTCACATTACCGCTCCCTTTAGACTTTAATACTCTCATTACCACTCCCTTTAGACTTTAATACTCTCATTACCACTCCCTTTAGTCTTTAATGCTCTCATTACCGCTCCCTTTAGTCTTTAATACTCTCATTACCGCTCCCTTCGGTCTTTAATACTCACAATACTGCTCCCGTTAGACTTTAATACTCTCATTACTGCTCCCTTTAGTCTTTAATACTCTCATTACTGCTCCCTTTAGACTTTAATAGTCTCAATACCGCTCCCTTTAGTCTTTAATACTCTCATTACTGCTCCCTTTAGTCTTTAATACTCTCATTACCGCTCCCTTTAGTCTTTAATACTCTCATTACTGCTCCCTTTAGTCTTTAATAATCTCATTACTGCTCCCGTTAGACTTTAATACTCTCATTACCGCTCCCTTTAGACTTTTATACTCTCTTTACCGCTCCCTTTAGTCTTTAATACTCTCATTACTGCTGCCTTTAGTCTTTAATACTCTCATTACCGCTCCCTTTAGTCTTTAATACTCTCATTACTTCTCCCTTTAGACTTTAATACTCTCAATACCGCTCCCTTTAGTCTTTAATACTCTCATTACTGCTCCCTTTAGTCTTTAATACTCTCATTACCGCTCCATATAGTCTTTAATACTCTCATTACCACTCCCTTTCGTCTTTAATACTCTCATTACTGCTCCCTTTAGACTTTAATACTCTCATTGCCGCTCCCTTTAGACTTGAATGCTCTCATTACCGCTACCTTTAGTCTTTAATACTCTCATTACTGCTCCCTTTAGTCTTTAATACTCTCATTACTGCTCCCTTTAGTCTTTAGTTCTCTCATTACTGCTCCCTTTAGTCTTTAATACTCACAATACTGCTTCCGTTAGACTTTAATACTCTCATTACTGCTCCCTTTAGTCTTTAATACTCTCATTACCGCTCCCTTTAGTCTTTAGTTCTCTCATTATAGCTCCCTTTAGTCTTTAATACTCTTATTACTGCTCCCATTAGTCTTTAATACTCTCATTACTGCTCCCTTTAGTCTTTAATACTCTCATTACTGCTCCCTTCAGTCTTTAGTTCTCTCATTACTGCTCCCTTTAGTCTTTAATACTCACAATACTGCTTCCGTTAGACTTTAATACTCTCATTACTGCTCCCTTTAGTCTTTAATACTCTCAATAACGCTCCCTTTAGTCTTTAGTTCTCTCATTACAGCTCCCTTTAGTCTTTAATACTCTTATTACTGCTCCCATTAGTCTTTAATACTCTCATTACCGCTCCCTTTAGTCTTTAATACTCTCATTACTGCTCCCTTCAGTCTTTAATACTCTCATTACCGCTCCCGTTAGTCTTTAATACTCTCATTACCGCTCTCTTTAGTCTTTAATTCTCTCATTCCCGCTCCCTTTAGACTTTAATACTCTCATTACCGCTCCCTTTAGTCTTTAATTCTCTCATTACCGCTCCCTGTAGTCTTTAATTCTCTCATTACCGCTCCCTTTAGTCTTTAATACTCTCATTACCGCTCCCTTTAGTCTTTTATACTCTCAATACCGCTCCCTTTAGACTTTAATGCTGTCAATACCGCTCCTTTTAGTCTTTAATCCTCTCATTACTGCTCCCTTTAGAATTTAATACTCTCAATACCGCTCCCTTTAGTCTTTAATACTCTCTTTACTGCTCCCTTTAGTCTTTAATACTCTCATTACTGCTCCCTTTAGAATTTAATACTCTCAATACCGCTCCCTTTAGTCTTTAATACTCTCATTACCGCTCCATTTAGACTTTAATACTCTCATTACCGCTCATTTAGAGTTTAATACTCTCATTACCGCTCCCTTTAGTCATTAATACTCTCATTACCCCACCCTTTAGTGTTTAATACTCTCAATACCGCTCCCTTTAGTCTTTAATACTCTCATTACCGCTCCCTTTAGTCTTTAATACTCTCATTACCGCTCTCTTTAGTCTTTAATACTCTCATTACCGCTCCCTTTGGTCTTTAATACTCACAATACTGCTCCCATTAGACTTTAATACTCTCATTACTGCTCCCTTTAGTCTTTAATTCTCTCATTACTGCTCCCTTTAGACTTTAATACTCTCAAAACCGCTCCCTTTAGTCTTTAATACTCTCATTACTGCTCCCTTTAGTCTTTAATACTCTCATTACTGCTCCCTTTAGACTTTAATACTCTCATTACCGCTCCCTTTAGACTTTAATACTCTCATTACCGCTCCCTTTGTTCTTTAATACTCACAATACTGCTCCCGTTAGACTTTAATACTCTCATTACTGCTCCCTTTAGTCTTTAATACTCTCATTACTGCTCCCTTTCATCTTTAAGACTCTCATTACCACTCCCTTTAGTCTTTAGTTCTCTCATTACAGCTCCCTTTAGTCTTTAATACTCTTATTACTGCTCGCTTTAGTCTTTAATACTCTCATTACCGCTCCCTTTAGTCTTTAATACTCTCATTACTGCTCCCTTTAGTCTTTAATACTCTCATTACCACTCCCTTTAGTCTTTAATACTCTCATTACCGCTCCCTTTAGTCTTTAATACCCTCATTACCGCTCCTGTTAGTCTTTAATACTCTCATTACCGCTCCCTTTAGTCTTTAATATTCTCATTCCCGCTCCCTTTAGACTTTAATACTCTCATTACCGCTCCCTTTAGTCTTTAATTCTCTCAATACCGCTCCCTTTTGTCTTTAATACTCTCATTACCGCGCCCTTTAGTCTTTAATACTCTCAATACCGCTCCCTTTAGACTTTAATGCTGTCAATACCACTCCTTTTAGTCTTTAATACTCTCATTACTGCTCCCTTCAGAATTTAATACTCTCAATACCGCTCCCTTTAGTCTTTAATACTCTCTTTACTGCTCCCTTTAGACTTTAATACTCTCATTACCACTCCCTTTAGTCCTTAATACTCTCATTACCGCTCCATTTAGACTTTAATACTCTCATTACCGCTCATTTAGACTTTAATACTCTCATTCCCGCTCCCTTTAGTCTTTAATACTCTCATTACCGCTCCCTTTGTTCTTTAATACTCACAATACTGCTCCCGTTAGACTTTAATACTCTCATTACTGCTCCCTTTAGTCTTTAATACTCTCATTACTGCTCCCTTTAGACTTTAATACTCTCAATACCGCTCCCTTTAGTCTTTAATACTCTCATTACTGCTCCCTTTAGTCTTTAATACTCTCAATACCGCTCCCTTTAGACTATATTGCTGTCAATACCGCTCCTTTTAGTCTTTAATACTCTCATTACTGCTCCCTTTAGAATTTAATACTCTCATTGCCGCTCCCTTTAGACTTCAATGCTCTCATTACCGCTCCCTTTAGTCTTTAATACTCTCATTACTGCTCCCTTTAGTCTTTAATACTCTCATTACTGCTCCCTTTAGTCTTTAGTTCTCTCATTACTGCTCCCTTTAGTCTTTAATACTCACAATACTGCTTCCGTTAGATTTTAATACTCTCATTACTGCTCCCTTTAGTCTTTAATACTCTCATTACTGCTCCCTTTAGACTTTAATACTCTCAATATCGCTCACTTTAGTCTTTAATACTCTCATTACTGCTCCCTTTAGTCTTTAATACTCTCATTACTGCTCCCTTTAGTCTTTAATACTCTCATTATTGCTCCCTTTCATCTTTAATACTCTCATTACTGCCCCCTTTAGACTTTAATACTCTCATTACCGCTCCCTTTAGACTTTAACACTCTCATTACCGCACCCTTTAGTCTTTAATACTCTCATTACTGCTCCCTTTAGTCTTTAATACTCTCATTACCGCTCCGTTTAGTCTTTAGTTCTCTCATTACAGCTCCCTTTAGTCTTTAATACTCTTATTACTGCTCCCTTTAGTCTTTAATACTCTCATTACTGCTCCCTTTAGTCTTTAATACTCTCATTACTGCTCCCTTCAGTCTTTAATACTCTCATTACCACTACCTTTAGTCTTTAATACTCTCATTACGGCTCCCTTTAGTCTTTAATACTCTCATTACCGCTCCCGTTAGTCTTTAATACTCTCATTACCGCTCCCTTTAGTCATTAATTCTCTCATTCCCGCTCCCTTTAGACTTTAATACTCTCATTACCGCTCCCTTTAGTCTTTAATTCTCTCATTACCGCTCCCTGTAGTATTTAATACTCTCATTACCGCTCCCTTTAGTCTTTTATACTCTCAATACCGCTCCCTTTGGACTTTAATGCTGTCAATACCGCTCCTTTTAGTCTTTAATCCTCTCATTACTGCTCCCTTTAGAATTTAATACTCTCAATACCGCTCCCTTTAGTCTTTAATACTCTCTTTACTGCTCCCTTTAGTCTTTAATTCTCTCATTCCCGCTCCCTTTAGATTTTAATACTCTCATTACCGCTCCCTTTAGTCTTTAATTCTCTCATTACCGCTCCCTTTAGTCTTTAATACTCTCATTACCGCTCCCTTTAGTCTTTTATACTCTCAATACCGCTCCCTTTAGACTTTAATGCTGTCAATACCGCTCCTTTTAGTCTTTAATCCTCTCATTACTGCTCCCTTTAGAATTTAATACTCTCAATACCGCTCCCTTTAGTCTTTATACTCTCTTTACTGCTCCCTTTAGTCTTTAATACTCTCATTACCGCTCCATTTAGACTTTAATACTCTCATTACCGCTAATTTTGAGTGTAATACTCTCATTACCGCTCCCTTTAGTCATTAATACTCTCATTACCCCACCCTTTAGTCTTTAATACTCTCAATACCGCTCCCTTTAGTCTTTAATACTCTCATTACCGCTCCCTTTAGTCTTTAATACTCTCATTACCGCTCCCTTTAGTCTTTAATACTCTCATTACCGCTCCCTTTGGTCTTTAATACTCACAATACTGCTCCCGTTAGACTTTAATACTCTCATTCCTGCTCCCTTTAGTCTTTTATTCTCTCATTACTGCTCCCTTTAGACTTTAATACTCTGAAAACCGCTCCCTTTAGTCTTTAATACTCTCATTACTGCTCCCTTTAGTCTTTAATACTCTCATTACCGCTCCCTTTAGTCTTGAATACTCTCATTACTGCTCCCTTTCATCTTTAATACTCTCATTACTGCTCCCTTTAGACTTTAACACTCTCATTACCGCTCCCTTTAGACTTTAATACTCTCATTACCGCTCCCTTTAGTCTTTAATACTCTCATTACTGCTCCCTTTCATCTTTAATACTCTCATTACCGCTCCCTTTAGTCTTTAGTTCTCTCATTACAGCTCCCTTTAGTCTTTAATACTCTTATTACTGCTCCCTTTTGTCTTTAATACTCTCATTACCGCTCCCTTTAGTCTTTAATACTCTCATTACTGCTCCATTTAGTCTTTAATACTCTCATTACCACTCCCTTTAGTCTTTAATACTCTCATTACCGCTCCATTTAGACTTTAATACTCTCATTACCGCTCATTTAGAGTGTAATACTCTCATTACCGCTCCCTTTAGTCATTAATACTCTCATTACCCCACCCTTTAGTCTTTAATACTCTCAATACCGCTCCCTTTAGTCTTTAATACTCTCATTACCGCTCCCTTTAGTCTTTAATACTCTCATTACCGCTCCCTTTAGTCTTTAATACTCTCATTACCGCTCCCTTTGGTCTTTAATACTCACAATACTGCTCCCGTTAGACTTTAATACTCTCATTCCTGCTCCCTTTAGTCTTTTATTCTCTCATTACTGCTCCCTTTAGACTTTAATACTCTCAATACCGCTCCCTTTAGTCTTTAATACTCTCATTACTGCTCCCTTTAGTCTTTAATACTCTCAATACCGCTCCCTTTAGACTATATTGCTGTCAATAACGCTCCTTTTAGTCTTTAATACTCTCATTACTGCTCCCTTTAGAATTTAATACTCTCATTGCCGCTCCCTTTAGACTTGAATGCTCTCATTACCGCTCCCTTTAGTCTTTAATACTCTCATTACTGCTCCCTTTAGTCTTTAATACTCTCATTACTGCTCCCTTTAGTCTTTAGTTCTCTCATTACTGCTCCCTTTAGTCTTTAATACTCACAATACTGCTTCTGTTAGACTTTAATACTCTCATTACTGCTCCCTTTAATCTTTAATACTCTCATTACTGCTCCCTTTAGACTTTAATACTCTCAATATCGCTCACTTTAGTCTTTAATACTCTCATTACTGCTCCCTTTAGTCTTTAATACTCTCATTACCGCTCCCTTTAGTCTTTAATACTCTCATTACAGCTCCCTTTCATCTTTAATACTCTCATTACTGCCCCCTTTAGACTTTAATACTCTCATTACCGCTCCCTTTAGACTTTAATACTCTCATTACCGCACCCTTTAGTCTTTAATACTCTCATTACTGCTCCCTTTAGTCTTTAATTCTCTCATTACCGCTCCGTTTAGTCTTTAGTTCTCTCATTACAGCTCCCTTTAGTCTTTAATACTCTCATTACCACTCACTTTAGTCTTTAATACTCTCATTACGGCTCCCTTTAGTCTTTAATACTCTCATTACCGCTCCCGTTAGTCTTTAATACTCTCATTACCGCTCCCTTTAGTCATTAATTCTCTCATTCCCGCTCCCTTTAGACTTTAATACTCTCATTACCGCTCCCTTTAGTCTTTAATTCTCTCATTACCGCTCCCTGTAGTCTTTAATACTCTCATTACCGCTCCCTTTAGTCTTTTATACTCTCAATACCGCTCCCTTTGGACTTTAATGCTGTCAATACCGCTCCTTTTAGTCTTTAATCCTCTCATTACTGCTCCCTTTAGAATTTAATACTCTCAATACCGCTCCCTTTAGTCTTTAATACTCTCTTTACTGCTCCCTTTAGTCTTTAATTCTCTCATTCCTGCTCCCTTTAGACTTTAATACTCTCATTACCGCTCCCTTTAGTCTTTAATTCTCTCATTACCGCTCCCTTTAGTCTTTAATACTCTCATTACCGCTCCCTTTAGTCTTTTATACTCTCAATACCGCTCCCTTTAGACTTTAATGCTGTCAATACCGCTCCTTTTAGTCTTTAATCCTCTCATTACTGCTCCCTTTAGAATTTAATACTCTCAATACCGCTCCCTTTAGTCTTTATACTCTCTTTACTGCTCCCTTTAGTCTTTAATACTCTCATTACTGCTCCCTTTAGAATTTAATACTCTCAATACCGCTCCCTTTAGTCTTTAATACTCTCATTACCGCACCATTTAGACTTTAATACTCTCATTACCGCTCATTTAGAGTGTAATACTCTCATTAGCGCTCCCTTTAGTCATTAATACTCTCATTACCCCACCCTTTAGTCTTTAATACTCTCAATACCGCTCCCTTTAGTCTTTAATACTCTCATTACCGCTCCCTTTAGTCTTTAATACTCTCATTACCGCTCCCTTTAGTCTTTAATACTCTCATTACCGCTCCCTTTGGTCTTTAATACTCACAATACTGCTCCCGTTAGACTTTAATACTCTCATTCCTGCTCCCTTTAGTCTTTTATTCTCTCATTACTGCTCCCTTTAGTCTTTAATACTCTCATTACTGCTCCCTTTAGTCTTTAATACTCTCATTACCGCTCCCTTTAGTCTTGAATACTCTCATTACTGCTCCCTTTCATCTTTAATACTCTCATTACCGCTCCCTTTAGACTTTAATACTCTCATTACCGCTCCCTTTAGTCTTTAATACTCTCATTACTGCTCCCTTTCGTCTTTAATACTCTCATTACCGCTCCCTTTAGTCTTTAGTTCTCTCATTACAGCTCCCTTTAGTCTTTAATACTCTTATTACTGCTCCCTTTAGTCTTTAATACTCTCATTACCGCTCCCTTTAGTCTTTAATACTCTCATTACTGCTCCATTTAGTCTTTGATACTCTCATTACCACTCCCTTTAGTCTTTAATACTCTCATTACCGCTCCATTTAGACTTTAATACTCTCATTACCGCTCATTTAGAGTGTAATACTCTCATTACCGCTCCCTTTAGTCATTAATACTCTCATTACCCCACGCTTTAGTCTTTAATACTCTCAATACCGCTCCCTTTAGTCTTTAATACTCTCATTACCGCTCCCTTTAGTCTTTAATACTCTCATTACCGCTCCCTTTAGTCTTTAATACTCTCATTACCGCTCCCTTTGGTCTTTAATACTCACAATACTGCTCCCGTTAGACTTTAATACTCTCAAAACCGCTCCCTTTAGTCTTTAATACTCTCATTACTGCTCCCTTTAGTCTGTAATACTCTCATTACCGCTCCCTTTAGTCTTGAATACTCTCATTACTGCTCCCTTTGATCTTTAATACTCTCATTACTGCTCCCTTTAGACTTTAATACTCTCATTACCGCTCCCTTTAGACTTTAATACTCTCATTACCGCTCCCTTTAGTCTTTAATACTCTCATTACTGCTCCCTTTCGTCTTTAATACTCTCATTACCACTCCCTTTAGTCTTTAGTTCTCTCATTACAGCTCCCTTTAGTCTTTAATACTCTTATTACTGCTCCCTTTAGTCTTTAATACTCTCATTACCACTCCCTTTAGTCTTTAATACTCTCATTACTGCTCCCTTTAGTCTTTAATACTCTCATTACCACTCCCTTTAGTCTTTAATACTCTCATTATCGCTCCCTTTTGTCTTTAATACTCTCATTACCGCTCCCGTTAGTCTTTAATACTCTCATTACCGCTCCCTTTAGTCTTTAATACTCTCATTCTCGCTCCGTTTAGACTTTAATACTCTCATTACCGCTCCCTTTAGTCTTTAATTCTCTCAATACCGCTCCCTTTAGTCTTTAATACTCTCATTACCGCTCCCTTTAGTCTTTAATACTCTCAATACCGCTCCCTTTAGACTTTAATGCTGTCAATACCGCTCCTTTTAGTCTTTAATACTCTCATTACTGCTCCCTTTAGAATTTAATACTCTCAATACCGCTCCCTTTAGTCTTTAATACTCTCATTACCACTCCCTTTAGTCCTTAATACTCTCATTACCGCTCCATTTAGACTTTAATACTCTCATTACCGCTCATTTAGACTTTAATACTCTCATTCCCGCTCCCTTTAGTCTTTAATACTCTCATTACCGCTCCCTTTGTTCTTTAATACTCACAATACTGCTCCCGTTAGACTTTAATACTCTCATTACTGCTCCCTTTAGTCTTTAATACTCTCATTACTGCTCCCTTTAGACTTTAATACTCTCAATACCGCTCCCTTTAGTCTTTAATACTCTCATTACTGCTCCCTTTAGTCTTTAATACTCTCAATACCGCTCCCTTTAGACTTTATTGCTGTCAATACCGCTCCTTTTAGTCTTTAATACTCTCATTACTGCTCCCTTTAGAATTTAATACTCTCAATACCGCTCCCTTTAGTCTTTAATACTCTCTTTACTGTTCCCTTTAGACTTTAATACTCTCATTACCACTCCCTTTAGTCCTTAATACTCTCATTACCGCTCCATTTAGACTTTAATACTCTCATTACCGCTCATTTAGACTTTAATACTCTCATTCCCGCTCCCTTTAGTCTTTAATACTCTCATTACCGCTCCCTTTGTTCTTTAATACTCACAATACTGCTCCCGTTAGACTTTAATACTCTCATTACTGCTCCCTTTAGTCTTTAATACTCTCATTACTGCTCCCTTTAGACTTTAATACTCTCAATACCGCTCCCTTTAGTCTTTAATACTCTCATTACTGCTCCCTTTAGTCTTTAATACTCTCAATACCGCTCCCTTTAGACTTTATTGCTGTCAATACCGCTCCTTTTAGTCTTTAATACTCTCATTACTGCTCCCTTTAGAATTTAATACTCTCAATACCGCTCCCTTTAGTCTTTAATACTCTCTTTACTGCTCCCTTTAGACTTTAATACTCTCATTACCACTCCCTTTAGACCTTAATACGCTCATTACCGCTCCATTTAGACTTTAATACTCTCATTACCTCTCATTTAGACTTTATTACTCTCATCACCGCTCCCTTTAGTCTTTAATACTCTCATTACTGCTCCCTTTGTTCTTTAATACTCACAATACTGCTCCCGTTAGACTTTAATACTCTCATTACTGCTCCCTTTAGTCTTTAATACTCTCATTACTGCTCTCTTTAGACTTTAATACTCTCAATACCGCTCCCTTTAGTCTTTAATACTCTCACTACTGCTCCCTTTAGTCTTTAATACTCTCATTACTGCTTCCTTTCGTCTTTAATAGAACATAGAACAATACAGCGCAGTACAGGCCCTTCGGCCCACGATGTTGCACCGAAACAAAAGCCATCTAACCTACACTATGCCATTATCATCCATATGTTTATCCAATAAACTTTTAAATGCCCTCAATGTTGGCAAGTTCACTACTGTAGCAGGTAGGGCATTCCACGGCCTCACTACTCTTTGCGTAAAGAACCTACCTCTGACCTCTGTCCTCTATCTATTACCCCTCAGTTTAAAGCTATGTCCCCTCGTGCCAGCCATATCCATCCGCGGGAGAAGGCTCTCACTGTCCACCCTATCCAACCCCCTGATCATTTTGTATGCCTCTATTAAGTCTCCTCTTAACCTTCTTCTCTCCAACGAAAACAGCCTCAAGTCCGTCAGCCTTTCCTCATAAGATTTTCCCTCCATACCAGGCAACATCCTGGTAAATCTCCTCTGCACCCGCTCCAAAGCCTCCACGTCCTTCCTATAATGCGGTGACCAGAACTGTACGCAATACTCCAAATGCGGCCGTACCAGAGTTTTGTACAGCTGCAACATGACCTCCCGACTCCGGAACTCAATCCCTCTACCAATAAAGGCCAACACTCCATAGGCCTTCTTCACAACCCTATCAACCTGGGTGGCAACTTTCAGGGATCTATGTACATGGATACCTAGATCCCTCTGCTCATCCACACTTTCAAGAACTTTACCATTAGCCAAATATTCCGCATTCCTGTTATTCCTTCCAAAGTGAATCACCTCACACTTCTCTACATTAAACTCCATTTGCCACCTCTCAGCCCAGCTCTGCAGCTTATCTATATCCCTCTGTAACCTGCTACATCCTTCCACACTATCGACAACACCACCGACTTTAGTATCGTCTGCAAATTTACTCACCCACCCTTCTGCGCCTTCCTCTAGGTCATTGATAAAAATGACAAACAGCAACGGCCCCAGAACAGATCCTTGTGGTACTCCACTTGTGACTGTACTCCATTCTGAACATTTCCCATCAACCACCACCCTCTGTCTTCTTTCAGCTAGCCAATTTCTGATCCACATCTCTAAATCACCCTCAATCCCCAGCCTCCGTATTTTTTGCAATAGCCTACCGTGGGGAACCTTATCAAACGCTTTGCTGAAATCCATATACACCACATCAACTGCTCTACCCTCGTCTACCTGTTCAGTCACCTTCTCAAAGAACTCAATAAGGTTTGTGAGGCATGACCTACCCTTCACAAAGCCATGCTGACTAACCCTGATCATATTATTCCTATCTAGATGATTATAAATCTTGTCCCTTATAATCCCCTCCAAGACTTTACCCACTAAAGACGTGAGGCTCACCGGTCTATAGTTGCCGGGGTTGTCTCTGCTCCCCTTTTTGAACAAAGGGACCACATTTGCTGTCCTCCAGTCCTCTGGCACTATTCCTGTAGCCAATGATGACATAAAAATCAAAGCCAAAGGTCCAGCAATCTCTTCCCTGGCCTCCCATAGAATCCTAGGATAAATCTCATCAGGTACTCTCATTAATACTCTCATTACCGCTCCCTTTAGTCTTTAATACTCTCATTACCCCTCCCTTTAGTCTTTAATACTCTCAATACCGCTCCCTTTAGACTTTAATACTCTCATTACCGCTCCCTTTAGTCTTTAATACTCTCATTACCGCTCCCTTTAGTCCTTAATACTCTCATTACCGCTCCCTTTAGTCTTTAATACTCTCATTACCCCTCCCATTAGTCTTTAATACTCTCAATACCGCTCCTTTTAGACTTTAATACTCTCATTACCGCTCCCTTTAGTCTTTAATACTCTCATTACCGCTCCCTTTAGTCCTTTATACTCTCATTACCGCTCCCTTTAGTCTTTAATACTCTCATTACCGCTCCATTTAGACTTTAATACTCTCATTGCCGCTCCCTTTAGACTTTAATACTCTCATTACCGCTCCCTTTAGACTTTAATACTCTCATTACCGCTCCCTTTAGACTTTAATACTCTCAATACCCCTCCCTTTAGTCTTTTGCACCAGAACATCTTTGTCACTCCATCTCTTGTGTCTTTTATCAGTCGCACACCTTCAATCCCGCTGCTGCATCCACTCTTCCCTGTGTAGGTAGTATTAATCCCCAAACCTTTCTCCTTCTCTATAGAACTGTTAATTATTTCTCTCTCTTGCTGACCTGCTAATGTTTTCCAGCACTCCCTGTTTTTCTTCCAGATTTGCAGAATCTGCGGTATTTTGCTTGTGTGTAATAATTGGAGTTGTGTCCGCTCTGTGTTTATCTCTGTTTCCATTAACTGTCAGGAGAATATTATTCCGGTTCGTCAGCTCATTTGCGGCTGATATTTAAGGTGTTTATCCCTCTGTCTCTCTCTCTCTGTTCCTGTCTCTCTCTTCATACCCCCATTTCTCACTCTGTCTGTTTCCCTGACTCTCACACAATCTCTCTCTCACTCTCTCTCTGACTCTCGCCCTCTCTCTCCCTGTCTTTCCCTCTCTGTCCC